>NC_090934.1:1190775344-1191075344 GCF_040938575.1 Ambystoma mexicanum
TCTGACTGCTTCATCATTGTCATGGACAGGGTCACTCATGATGTACGCACTACTCTTCACAGGTTTGGGGCCCCTAAGCTAACATACATTGACGATAGCGGCAGCAAGTTTCCTTTTTACCCTGTTAAATATCAGCTTATCCGCACGCTTGTTTCCGTTGTAGCTACAACCATTTTTAGGCGTTATTGACTCCTGTGATGGGGCTTACCAGTGTTATTGCTTTTAACACCAATGTTAATGCTGTTGCCTCCAGTTGTCGTATAGTTGCCACCAGTAGTAACTTTAACACCTGTGATAATCGGTTTCTATCTTTCTATAATGGCCAGTTTTTTAAAATCTCTGACAATAAATATTGCATATGACCACTAGCAGGGCTGGTGCAAGGATTTTTCCTACCCTAGCTGAAAATCCATTTTGCCCCGCTAGCAACTCCCTTTGATATGATAGGTTATTTATAACGCGCTTAATACCCAGAGGTTTCTAAGCAGGGACCCAGGGATCGAACCTGTGGTGCTCTGTGTCGTCTTGCTTCCAAGTCAAGCACATTGCCCCTGAGCTATCCTCCCAAGATTTGTACTGACTATAGCATCCCCTGCCCCTAAATGTGTCTCCACCCCATCACATGCAAGGCCTGCCCACCACAATTACAAGAGGCTGCTTAGCCATCATGTTTTAGACCTTCTTTTCATAACAAGGTCAAATCAAAAGATTGTTACATGCAACCTAAGACTCAGGGATGATTAGGAAAAACCTTTTATATCAGGTATAATGTAAAATAATGACCATGAAGCATCCACACCCCACATTGCTCCACCTTGCCCACCCACCCTTACCAACACACACATGCCTGTGTGAGCCATTTTACTGGGTCAATGTGGGTCTCTTTAATGGCCCTTTAAGGGATGTTGGCTGGACGCTTTTACTCCCTTCCACCAACCCTGATTGGTCTCCTCCAACACTGCTATTGCTTGCTCTCCGCCAGCACTGCTATTGCTTGCTCCCCGCCAGCACTGCTATTGCTTGCTCTCCGCCAGCGCTGCTATTTGATGTGGAGTTACAATTGGCTTTGCGCTCCTCCACTGACACCCATTCCACCGCCACTAAATCAAGGGGCAAGTCTGAGTTGTTGGCTGGCCGCAGCTTTACTACTGCCGCGGCGAGCTCAGGGTTGGTGGTATACCCCCTCACACATTCCTTTCAGGCATCAGAGATGGCCGAAATACTGTGTGCGTGACCGTGCACAAAAGGCACCATGATGCCCGGAAAGAGGATAGAAGTGTAAAGGCCTCCACCTGCCCTGAGCAGGTGGTATGCTACCCAAAACACCATCTCACGGTGCAGCTAAGTTCATCCAACACTCTGATTCCTGCAAATGAGCTGCACGTAGCACGGGCTGAGCAAATGGGCAACACATCTGTCCCCAGCGTAGCCGCCAAGAGGTGGAGTGATGCGGTGGGAGAAGCTCTGCTTCCATTATGCTTCCTAAGTAGGGGCTTTAGTACACTCTGCCGTTGGGAGTTTTTACCCATTTAACTTAAACGTTTCCCAAAAAAGCCCTCTGGAGGTAGTAGGTTTTTTGTGTGAAGTTCTGAATTGTTTTGTGAATGTGGGTGATGCTGGAGTTTCCTTAACTTAAGCAGTACAGCACTGGCGGAAGCCGTATTCTGCACCCAGACGCCCCTCTCTGTCAATCAGCAGCTCTTACCGGAAGCTGGCTAGGAAGAGGGGCAGATACATGGAGCACACGGTGCCAACATGCCTGCTTTCTGCTCTCTCTCTCTCTCTCTCAGCCCTCTCTCACTGTGGGTCTTAATTCTTGTGTGGCAGCGGAAGGGTGAGGTGAAGAAAAGGGGGCTCTAAGCACAGTGTAGAACTCCTTGTTCCCCACAGATGACCATGACCTCAGGTGAAGTTCAGTAACTTCTTTATTTAGTTCCAGTACATTATGATGATCATATAATGTCAGGTACATCTGGGTTCAGGGCAACATACACCTGCATCCTCCCAGGTAGGCTTACATCTCCCAACTGACCACATAGAACCCCAGTCACACATAAACATTCAAACCCTTAACACTCCATTGTCAATCAATACACTGACCAAAGGTTCCATTAGGATGCAGGATAATACCAAATCCCTACATATCTCCCTTCCTTAGGGACATAAAAACACAAGTAGATAACTTAACCATAATGGCTAATAACAACACGCACACAAACAACCCACGTTCAATGCACTTGCCTCATCACTCCTAACTGAGAACATTCTGCTAGTCTCATTACATATTCCAAAATAGTCCACACAGCCGTGGGACACAATTACAATCAATGCCCCTTCCTCTTTCTACCAAGTGAGGAAAAGGCACCCAACTGCTCAAACATCCTTACTAAAACTTTTACAAATAGAGGCACCCATACCTCTCTTCCTAAACTTGACTTCATCGTCCCACAAAAGAACACAAACATATCTCCCTCACACCCAACAATGCAAACCGGTATGTACCTAAATACACACGACCTCCAACTAGACTGAGTATCCCAGATACCCGGGTAACTACTTCACTTCTTGTGACACCATTACCCCTAAATTGCCCATGTTGAAAGTATTCCTAAATACAATACAGCTCCTATTAGGGAAAACCACACTTCATTCACACCAGCATCATACCAACATCAATGACTCTACTATAGTCTTTGCTGTATCATCATGAAACTCTGAATGGTTTCTAAACCAAACAACCAAACAAAAAACTTTGTTTGACACTTAGCACTCTAAACTTTAGCATTAAATAAGGTCTTAATACATCTGCATTACAAAAGTCCCACCTGTGGAAATAAAACATTAGTTCACATAACTATACTTCAGATTCCACATACCAAACTCTAGCAATGTTGTCAATGCAACCTATATTTCATTAAATGTCCATCTGTGGAAGGAAAAGCGTGTTAGTTAAACATGACCGTACCACAATTTTTTTTTCCTTTGCATCATAACATTACCAAATATTTGTTGACAGAGGTAACAGAGGCCACGACTTTTACACACCATCCGTGCACACCTATCAAACATGCTAACTACCACTTGCAAGATACCTCTCATACCAATGTACCTACAACATAAATACCAAATAGCATTTCAGAAAACACTATTACTACGCATATCTCAATCTCTTTCTACTAATATGCAACTTTAACCTACTTAATAAAACCTCACATTTGGATCACTTAATCCCTTGGTTGACTAATTACAAACACCCTTGAGACCTAAATCCAATCTAAAAACTATAAACTTTGTTCTCTGCTCTTAAGCTTCAACAACTTCCATGAAGTACCCCTATTACAGGACAACCTATCCCACAAGAAACTACACCTGACAACATACAGGATCACGCTCTCATGCACTCACGCTGTCCAAATGCCATTCAGGCCTCACATGACAACAGATTCTGAATCAATAACTAATTATAACTACTTAACCAATTCAATGAAGGCAAGACCAAATTGCTTCCTTTACTTATGCTCGTGAAAGCATCATCTCTTAACTTAAAAGTACCTCTGTTATTCATTCCGGCAATTAAGATCATTCACAACTTAAGCTTTTTGAAAAAAAAATTCCAACGGGCGGAAATGCAGCCGCCCGCAACAGTAATGGATTTACCAATCCATCTGCCACACTTCCTTTTGTAAATATCACCTCCCGAAGCGTTCCTTTCCTGGTATGTTCATAATGCTGCTTTTCATTGCTGCCAGCCGCCTGCTATAAAATTGTACTCCCTTTGCCTCCTACCGCATCTCTCAGTTCTTAAGTAGGTTCCAAGCCCCTCAGGAACTACTGGCAACATGCCCTCAAAGATCCTCATCACCTCATATAAGTGATAGCTCCTACATTCACCTCCTTAGCGCTGCTGCAAATGGGCCCTTGCCCCTCCAGGCACTACACATGTTGTCTTGGGCAATATTCTTTCATCTCTGCACATGGGCTCTAAGCCCCTAAGGTGCAGCCACGGGCTACAAGTCTCTTAGGTGCAGGTATGGGCTCCAAGCCCCCTCAAATGCTGGAATGGCCCCCCAGGACCCTCCTCTGCTCCAGGCGCTTTTCACCTTCGCCACCAATCTTCTATTTAACATATAGGCGCAGCTTAGGTTCCCAACCTCTTCTATTGCTGCTGCCCCAACTCCAGGCCTCAAGCTGTACAACATCACTCCTCATTGTTGCTTTTCCCGGCGCAGCTTAGGCTCCAAGCCTCTCCTGTTGCTACTGCCTTGGGCTTATAGTCCTCAGTTGCACAGCATGCCTCCTCATTGCTTAATTTCCAGGCGCAGCTTAGGCTCCAAGCCTCTCCTGTTGCTACTGCCTTGGCTATATCCCTCAGCTGCCCAGCATGGCTTCCTCATAATTTCCAGGCGTAACTAGACCCCAGGCCTCTTCAAATTGCTACTGCCATGGGCACCAAGCCCTCCATGCTGCAGCTAGTGGTCCCAGACCCCTTAAGCAATCAGTCTCTGGGCCCTCAGCCCCTCCTCAGTCTCTTGCTTTCCTCTTTGCCTGACCTGTCCTGCTAGTGACAGGCCAGCTGGCCCCTGGCTCTGGCGCATCCCCTTACTTTCTGCCCCTGAGCTCCATGCGCTGGGCCCTTCTGCGCCTACAGTTTTAAGCGCTCGCCCTACCTGGGAGGTCTTCTTCTTGGGTTGGGGGGAGGTGTATGTGCCATCTTCAATGCTGTCCCCCCAGCACAGCCAGCATCCTCATCGCCAATGTAGAACTCCTTGTTCCCCACAGATGACCATGACCTCAGGTGAAGTTCAGTAACTTCTTTATTTAGTTCCAGTACATTATGATGGTCATATAATGTCAGGTACATCTGGGTTCAGGTCAACATACACCTGCATCCTCCCAGGTAGGCTTACATCTCCCAACTGACCACATAGAACCCCAGTCACACATAAACATTCTAACCCTTAACACTCCATTGTCAATCAATACACTGACCAAAGGTTCCATTAGGATGCAGGATTATACCAAATCCCTACACACAGCTGTTGATAGAGACGACACATACGTCGCCCTTCGGAGTGCACGTGCAGTGAACGTAGGCAGTATGAACACCCCCTATGTATCTTGCCTCTCCTAGTGGCCTATTGCAACTGCTCTGCTGTTATCCGACCCCAATTTAGAGGGTCAGAACACATTTCATCATCAAATGTCCTGTATTCTGCGATGACCTTCGGAAATGTTCAGTTAGTTTAATGCCATTCGCTGTAAGTTTAATATCAAATTAGAGGGGCCAAATAAAGCGTTGCGATATTCATTTACCCGTAACATGCACATATTCTCAGAGACCACGCTTACCTTGGTTGTGTAGCCTGAACTAGGGAAACATACACTGTCATACACGAGCAAGCCCTGTCCGTTGCGGTTCAGCCTTATTTGGAAATGAAGTAAAGAAAATGACAAACAAATAGGGCAGTGTACGGTTGCTAACATTCCCAAAAATACTAGATCATTTTGGCAGCTATGAATTCGTCCACAAATGTATGACAATCTGTCAGTAGCACGTGGGGCAACATAATCTAGTCGTGAAGCCATTTTGAATTTGCATGGCTTACTCTTCTACATCTGGAGAGCAGAGCCAGCAACAAATCAATTATGGGGCCAGTGCTCAGAGGCCTTTCTATCCGACTGCTCATCCTAATTAAAATGTTTAAGAACCAATGTGCTGAAATCACAGCGCTCTTGATCCTATTCTGCGATTGTGTGGACAGGTCTATCAGGTACGTCATTTCAACAAAATGCCAGGGATAGCGGAAGTGACATCACATGACCCATGACCCCTGATGACATCACTGTCATTTGACCCCACCCCAAAGTGACATCACGGGAAGCGATGGAACATGGCCGTTTACCCTTGACAAAACAGGAAGTGGCATCATATAGCATTGTTTCTAAGTACACTATGAAAAATATGGATACAATATCACTGTAAAGTGATATACATTTCATACAAGAATGGATCACCATATGTATTGGCAGAAAAAACATGCTATAACTGCAACTTGCGAAAAGCAAAATACATATTCCGAAATGGATGCTTATTCTACTCTAAATGCTTTTTCGAGGATTTTGTCTGCATTGTGAATTTCAGGTGTTTAAGAACAGACTAAATCATTGACTCATCCCATGAAGTGTGCCTGAAATAAACATTTAATGAGTCTAGCAATTATTGGATAATATTCCAGAAAGACAAATAGTTCAAATAGCCACGTGGCATTGGCCACAGCCCAGGAGCTTCAATTGTGCAAAAAAAAACATGTTTTTTAGTTCTTTTTTTAGGAGTAGCAAGGGAGACCACAGGGTTGGAAAGGAGACCTCAGGGGTCGCAAGTGGGACGCCTAAATGACATCCCTGACGTCTATTCAGGTTCTTGTTGTGGAACTTTCAGGAGACCCCCTACTCCTATCGCCTTTCTCTGGCTGGGCCATGCCCTGCCTCGAGAAGTTCCAGCAGGCTTCTGCCATGACCTTGCCCTGCCTGGGCGGAGCGACCAGTGGGGTTCTGAAGTTGTTTCATGAAGACTTCTTACTATTTTCACCTTCGCACCAGACGACGTAGTGTCTGGCACATTATCAGCACTAGTAGGAAATGACTCTACTTCTACTGCCAAGTTACTGACTCCTAGATGTGTAAGCAATGTGTTTTGTAGGAATGCATCACGCAGCCATTTTCTTTCAGATTGGCTAACTAATATTTTGTGATTTATAACATAGGGGAAAAAAACAGAGATTTAGCGACCCTTGATGGCCACCGTAATAGGCAGTTGCCTAGTGCTTGCACCGGCCGTACCCGCTAGTGTCCTTTTCTGCAATGGGGGTCTTGGATGTTTAATTTTAAAACCAAATTAGCATATCAGTTGACCATATCATATTCAGTTTTTTTTATGTATACATTTGGCTATTCATAAGTGATCCTAATTCTTTACATATACGTGTGTATGTGGGCAGGGAAGTACAGTTATTTGCTTAGGATCACACAGTTTAGGGCCCACTGGAAAACACCAGCGAGGCAGCTGCTCTTCTGGTTCCAATCGACAATGTAGCTTGTGGACCATATCTGCTTTGTCGAGCACAATTCAAGATTTCTCAAAAACCTAGCATTTACCAGAAAATACTTTATTCAATTATTACACATCCTTGACGTATCAGATACGTGTTTTCTTCGATTTCTTTTTATTAGGTGTTTTCGTTGCTAGGGACCATAACTTCCAGGTAAAACCGGAATGAATATATTGGGGGAGTGGATTCATAACTGAGGCATGATGCCTGCAGCAAGCATGTATCCTCCTTTGAAAAGCAGGACTTTTCAGAGGCCTGTGCGCCCTGCGTTTTTTGTGGGAATGCGTGGGACTGGGGTGATGGGAAGGACAAGGCCAGATAACACAAATTGCCAAGAGAGTCCAAGCATTTCTGCCTGCAGCGGATCAGGTTACGGTTACATTTCGCAGTCTCACATAAGGAGATTGTGGGAAACATGCGTTTGAATAGCTGGGTCTCCACTTTACTATAGGAGCAGCCTGTATTTCCAGTGGACACTCTGGAGTGACTAGCTCGCCTTCTATAGCCACACACATGCTTGTCCAGGCGTTCTAAGGATAATGATATCAGTGCTGTTGCATACTACTGTGTACACCTTTGTGTGTGTGAAGTGCTCACAGCATCCAAGTACTGGAGAGGGTATTGGCTGTGGATTGGGACCAGCGGGGCCATGTACCTCTGCTCACACTGCTGCCTGTCTGCATTATCCTGCTGAGGTGAGTAGGACGACGCGACCGCATTGATCCTTTGCTTGATATCTTCGCAGACCCAGCACCAGGAACGGTGCAGGTGGAAGCAGGGACACTTGAACTTGTATTCTGGGAAACTGCCAGAGCACAGCGCAGATGCTGTCTCCCTGGAACTGCCTCTACCGCCCCTGCTCAAACTCCAGAATGGAGCGTGCATTTCGTCTTAACAAACAACCCCACACAAATTAGCACGAGCAAGAAAGGAAGACACACGTGGAATAAAACAACCAAACGCAACATACAATTATATAGGGCTATACGGGGAATGTTGAACAGAAAAAATAATACCAGGAGCTACATGAAACGAAGCCTCAACGCCTCAACTGGAAATCGACATCTCTCAGCCTAGCAGCAAGGGTACATGCATGGCACAGCACCCCTGACCAGCAACCATGCTATCTTCCTACCATATCCGTATCACTGAACTTACCCCAGCTGACCAGCACTCTGGAACACCTTTGATGTCTCTCGTTCCAATCTTTCCTCTGAGCGGTACACTTCCCCAAATACTTCCTTCAAAATTCGGAGGTGGCCCGCCCTCGTCCGCTCTTTCTAAGCGACCCGGAAATAGTTCAGATGTTTTCTGAATCACGCCGAACACCAGTAACCGTCAAAACCAGTTTACAATCCCCACAACTAGAAAACAGCCCCTTCACTTCACTTAGCCTAAATTCGCAAACGTCATAACTAGCCACTTCAAGACCTCATACCTGAGCACGTGCATTCCTAGAACTTCCGCTTTCAACTCGATAGCTTCCCACACATCAAGCACCAGCTCATCTAGATGCATTTTGGACCTCACACCAATCATAATTATGAAAACAAGTATTGATAGCTCATCACACTTTGGGCCTCATTATGACCCTGGCGGAATGGGTTTATCGGCGCCGGTAATGGTGCCGGTGCCGTTAAACCCATTCCGCCCTATTATGAGGTTGCCTCGCGGGACCCGCTCTGAACGTCTGGTCAGACCAGACGTCCTTTGTGGATCCTGCGAGAGGACCAGGGAGCTAACAACGGGCCCGTTATTAACGGGCCCGTTGTTAGCTCCCTCCCCATTCCCATTGAGCCCTATGGGGGCTCAAATGGGAATGGTGATGGGTAAATTGAATGAGGAATTACTGGGTCCTCCAAGGTTGGAATGGCCCGATAATTCATCATTCAAGGAACATGGACCCAGACCCGAGTTTGGAGACAGCCATGCCGCAAATAGCGGCATGGCTGCCTCCAAACTCGTAATGAGGCCCTTTGTCTGTTAAACCTGCGATATCCGAGTGCTTCAATTCATAATTCTTCTGAACCCAACATAGATGTAATGCTTCTTGATAACTCCCTTCAAAGGCAAGGGCATCTTCCCCTGAGAGCAAACATCTACACATTACGTGCAGTACATGCACCCACCAACACACTATCCACTACCCTCTATTCCCCCACGGTTCCGGCTTAATCCCCAAAGGTCTCATAGACGGTTGCGTCTCTTTTCCTCCATACTTATGGGATGCCGCCCCAGGAAGGAGACAGGACGGAAGCATGTCGCACAGACGCATTTTAATTTAATTAAAACAGTCCTTGGCACCAAATGTCTTTTTTCTTCAGGCACTGCCAACATTTATGCCCCGAGAGAAGCTGTTCAAAAGGTGTGCACCTTGCAGCAGGACATTGTTCTGCCACTTACCCGCACTCTTTGGGTCTAGCGTGTTCAGGTGCAGACCACGCCTGGGTGTGGTGCGGCACCCCGCCCAGTCGCTGCGGTTTATACGCCTGTGGCAGGTTTTAACCAACTTCCCCCACCGGACCTCTGGGACTTTCTGGCATCCAGCAAGGTTAGGAAAGCTTTGTGCCCCAGAGATCTTGACGGGGGGGGACACCTTACCTTCATCCCAGTCAGCCGCGAGGGAGTTCCCGTCTGATCCTATAGGGAACTCCCTACAAGGGTTCACGTGAAGTGCTCAGTTGCCCTAAAACTGATGCTCATGCTGGGGTGGTTTGCCTAGCAATGGGACATTTCCCAATCTATCGATTCAGCATTCTTTTTTCGGCCAAATGGCCGAGGGAACTGATTCCTTGCGTCCAGGGTAGAGTGTAAAGCTGACTCATTGAAGGCCCACAGGAGTCCTTGCACTCAAAACATGTATCTTTCCCCGCCCCCCCTTGCATACCTAATCTGATCCATTCGCCCTGCATAATAAACAACCCTCATACCCCTCAACCACCCCAAACCCAGTGCCCCACCTCCCCCGCCCACAACCTACATGATCCATCCATCAGCCTTCTTATTTAACCAAATCAGAATCGGCCGCTGTGACAAGAGCCACCGAATGGCATTGAATGGAATCAGGCTCTCCTAACATAAGCTATTAAAGACCCTGCCAGAGCCCACCTTCATTCAAGGAATCTAGCCTCTGTTAACTTAAGTTGTTTCTGCATCTCCCAGAATCCACTCGTTTCTGAATCTCATGAAATTGGGCTCTCTTTACATAAACTTCTCTAGCCTCTCTCATGGGCTCACTGGATACTGAATCCCTCTGCATCTTGTCACCCCTTAAATCCTCACCCGTAAGAATTCAACCACTCACTCCCTATCCATCAGCATGCACTGCACCATCACTCACTAATAGTCAGATGGGACGGAATCTAGGAAACTTTAATCTTCCTTCTACATGATTCCCTGCGGTTCTCCGAGGTCACAAGCCCACACCTGTCACACACCGACACAGCCTTAATCCCGCCTGACTATCCTGCAGGCACTCCACCCCCTGAACCAACACTCCCATTAATCTGTCACCCAACATCCATCCCCTGCATAAATCTACTTCGCTCAGGTTGTATCTATATTGCCATTTAGTCAAATCCACAAACGAAGTAATCCTTTGTTATGTTAATTGAGCACACCTGAGGGTCCACTAGGTCGATTGAATTTTGTCTCTGTTCGAGCTGCCTGCCATTTGGCTGGCGATGTTGCAAGAGGTATGGCAGGGTGCATAGGGGAGCATAATACCTTGTTGGAATTCTCTCTTTCCCATGGATTAGGTAGTCAGAATGAATCCAGGTGGGAAATGGACATTCAGGGGACTAAGGTGGCTGGGTCCGCCAGGAGGGGTAGTGAATGGTTTCTCCCTAGAGGATCTGGTGTCCTCGAGACTGACAATGGCACATACAATGAGTTCGATATTTTTGCATACCACCACCACGTTTAAATCCAATATGCTATATTTTGATACAATAATGTGATGTGTGAGAAACCGGAGGGTATCTCACCTGCTAGTTCCCAGGGATCTCTCTCTCAGGTGGCCAAGGCACAGCCATCTCCTTTGGATCCAGACACTGGGGGTGGACCAGTGCGGCAGGATCACCTGGGAGAGGGGTTCTTAGGGGAGGTGGGGGTGAGGCAGCCGATGGCGAGGCAGGTATTCCTCCCTCTTTTGTACATCCAATCCCTCACATTATTTTGGATCTGATGTCCCATTCCCCCTTCCCTTTCTGCACAAACACTAGGCTGAGGAAGAGGGTGACTGAGAGTAACAAGACTCACTCTTATACATCGTACTGGACATGTCTCGCTAGTCGGGTCAGGCAAAGTCAGGCACCTGACTTCAAGCGCATACACCTGATTCCAATTAGCTCTCCTCACACAGATAAAAGGCAGAACCTAGAGACACACTTTGAGCAAGGTGGAACACGAGTACGAGCTGATCTTCTGAAGCAAAGGCAAACCTACTGGAGCAGAGCGATGGACCAAGGGATGAGAGCAGCGGGCCGAAAACCCCAAGAGTTCCCTACAGGAGGTTGTTGCCTCCACAAGGCCATGAAAGACAGGTGGAGAAGGAAAATTGTGAATTGGAAATCGAAAAAGCAAGAGAGAACCACACACAGCCAGTGACTTAGCTAGTGACCTGAGAGACCGGTGTGTGCTAAGAAAGATTGAAGTTTGCAACAATATATCGCAAGTGAATGCTGCACGCGTTTGGATGAGACGTGAGAAAAGGCAGATCTGCAAATTAACTTTAAAGCAAGAACAGCTGTGGTATCAGCGATACTGAGTAACGGAGTGGTCAGGTGAAAGAGTAGCCCACTCAAAGGTTTCTCTGAAAGGTGCATTGTGAGAGCATATAATGAAGGGGACAGAGGACACCCCTGCCTCGTACCTCTTGTTAGACAGAGGGGGCAGTTAGTTCCCCATTCACTTGTACTCTCGCAGTCGGCGCCCTATACAACCCCCCCACCCATTTCCTCATGTTTTCCCTGAATCCCATTTTCTGTAGGAGGATGGCCATGTACCTCCATTACACCCTATCAAAGGCCTTCTCCGAATCAAGTGAAAGCAGGCAGGCATCGAGGACGGTCCCTCGTGCCTAGTGCATCAGGTTAATTGTCTACCGGATATTGTCTGACCCTTGCCTTCCTTAAATAAAGCCGACCTGGTTGCTGTGTACCAGGATAGGCATGACCCCCTCCATTCTCTTATACAACACCTTCACCAAGATCTTAACATCTGTGTTCTGTTATGAGATTGGGCGGTAGGATGAACACTCTGTTGGGTCTTTACCCTCTTTCAGACAAACCACTATTATGGCTCCCATCATTGTCTTGGGCAGGTTGTCTCCCTTGAGGACTGCATTAAAGACTTTTGCTAGGTATGGTGCTAAGGCGATCGATATAGTTTAAAAAACTTCACTGAGAACTCATCCTCCCCTGGTGCCATTCCTCGGTTCATTGCTTTGATTGCCTGGACGATTTCCTCCTCAGGCACCAGGGCCTCCAATTTCATGACAATGTCCCCCAGCCAAGCCAGGTATAGGGAGCTGTGCCAGGAAGTCCTCTATAAGGGCATCATCTCCATTGAATTGTGATTTATACAATTGCTCATAATATTGCTTAAAGGCCCCCTCTATGCTTGTGGTACCATATCTCGTTGACCCCTCATCAGTTTTTATGGCTCAAACCATTTTGCTTTTCTGGGTTTCCCTCAGTTTCCATGCCAGTATCTTATCCGCCTTGTTCCCTTTTTCATAGTATTTTTGTTTGAGGAACCACAGGCACCTTTCAGTCGTGCACAGCAGTAAGTCCTTAAGCTGGGAGTTATAGCTTTCTAGGACTGAGGCCTGATTCAGGGAGATGGAGCTTTCGGGTTTCCTTCCTGGTTGGATTTTAGATATTTTTTCCCTGCATGGCCTCTTATTGGCTTTCCCTTTCCCCTTTTTTGTGTCCCTATTCTTATTAGCGTGCCCCGAATTGTGGCTTTGAATGCATCCCACAGTGTGTGAGGTCCGACCTGTCTGTTATCGTTCAGGTCAAAGTATTCTAATATGCTATCTAGTACCATTTGGGCTATTTCCCTATCCTTCAAGAGGGTATCGTTACATTTCCATCCCCCCTCCTCCGGAGTCCCCACACCCCTCTCAGCATGACCCGCACCAGATCATGGTCCGACCAAGGGACTGGGTCTACCCGCAGATCTTTTATATAGCCAAAAAGAGAGCTATCCACTAGGATGTGATTGATCCTTGAAAAAGTTTTGTGGATTTTCAAATAGTATGTGAAGGGGTAGGTCCCTCTGGAGTGTGCTGGGCAGTGTATCTACTAGGCCCAGCTCTAGGTTGATCCTACAAAAGTTCTGTGATTTGGATACATCTAATGGCAGGGTTTTCTGTGCTGACATACTTTTCCTATCTCTAGGACCATGTTGAAGTCTCCTCCCACGATAAGGGTGCCCCCCACAAACAATCTTAATCTATCCCTAGCCTTCTCCCAAAAGGAAACTTGATCCTCATTTGGACCATAGATCACTCCTAACGTGAGGGGAGTTCCCTGCAAGTCACCTCTGATGAACAGATATCGGCCCTCTGGGTCCCTTATCGATGCCTCCATCCTAAAGCCCAGGTAATTGGCCATAGCAATCGCCACTCCTCTCTTTTTGGTCTTATACGAGGCATAATGTACCTCCCCAATCCCACCTCCCAGGATGGCTGGCTACTTCCCCTTCACCCAATGTGTTTCCTGGAGAAGGAGCATATTTTATTGGCTGGTCTGAATTCTCTGACCAAGAGGGATCTCTTTGTGGGTGAGTTAACTCCCCTGGCA
The DNA here is from genome assembly GCF_040938575.1 of Ambystoma mexicanum. Classification (NCBI taxonomy): domain Eukaryota; kingdom Metazoa; phylum Chordata; class Amphibia; order Caudata; family Ambystomatidae; genus Ambystoma; species Ambystoma mexicanum. The sequence continues at coordinate 1,190,789,263 of NC_090934.1, forward strand.
TTTAGTGAGCCTATCTCCAGGACGGGTAATAGATCAGCCATTTGGTTGCTTGGGCGTATCTCTGTCCCCAGCATCCATCTGAGTCCCGTGATTTGCACTGGCTCTGTCAATGACTTTCTGTTGCCCCATAACCGGGGCCTTCTTTGTACTAGAAACCACAAACACCGTACCCTCAACACCCCCTCAAACCATGTAACCCCCTTTGCACCTGGGAGGAGTCTAACCCCAACTTCTCCCCCACTCCAACTATCGGCTCCATACCCCTCCTCCCCCACAAACCCGTTCCCCCTTCCCCGGTGCCCAGCCAATAAGTTCGACCATTCCTGGTACTTGACAGGACCACAAGCTTGCCCGGTTCCCCTGGGCCTATCTTTTTAAGCACCTCTAGGTCGAGCCCCCCTTATTACACCCCAACACTCTTAGAACTTCTCCCGCCCCCCTACTATCCTCCTTATTATAGTCCCTCTAGTTGTCTCCCTCTGGATCAACTATCCATTGGCTCTCCCCCACTCACTGCCAACAGTTGGGGGCATTCCAGGACTTGGCTCAAACGCTGCCATATTAGCAGGCACCCAGGCCAGGCCCAACTCTCTCCCATTGGCGCATCAAGGGGCTTCATTGTGTGGTGGCGTGTTTAATTTTTTAAATTTTCTCGAGCCCAAGATCCGTTTCATATCCTTTATGTTCACTCTCCCATTTTTCCCTCTCGTGGCTTCCCTGGTGGGTTGCCTCTGATCATATGCAGTTTCCACATACTCTCGGATTGCTCCTTTGATGTCCTCTTCAGAGACCAATCTGGATCGTTGGCCCATGGATTTGTAGTGTTGGCTTATGTTACATCAGGCAGTGCATCCCATAGAATGTTTGGAGGAGCCTTGAACCTGGGGTTCCCTGAGGGTTCCAGGAATGACAGTTAAGGACAACAGGATGGGAGATGAAGCTAGAAAGATGTGCTTGTCTGATGCTTCCCAGTTATTCTAGCCTGTAACTAAGAATAAAGCTCCTACTTTTCATACCTGCCGGCCCCAGAGTCATCACCTTCTACTACCTGCATCCTGCACCCCAGATTCTACAGTAGTCAAATGATAATGAGAAGGGGTAGCCTGTTGTATTCCGTTCTCGCGTAGGCATTGTGTCAGAGGGCCACACATCCTCATTCTATCCAGGGTGAACGCAGAGAGGTCCTGGAAAATCATTATTGTTGCATTGTTATATGTGATGGAGGATGCTTTCCTGCCTCCTCCAAGATTTTCACCTTTTCGGCATAATAGTGGAAGCGAACCAGTATTGAGTGGGGTCCCCAGAATGGCCCCATGCCCTGTGTGCTCTTTGGATGATGGGGTCAGTGGTTGCTTCATCGCCAAACAAGAGGTGGATCACGTTCTTGATAGCTTGGCATATGTCTCTCTCTGTCTCCCCCTCTTCATCCGGGAGGCCGAAAACCAAAAGGTTCTTTCACCTTTCCCTGTTCTCGAAATCACGTCCATTTGTAGAGCTTTTTTCTCGTCCTTCTTCTCCAGAGCGGACAATCTGGTGTTGATCTGAGTTTCTAGGATGTCTACCGACGATAGATTGGCCTCCCAACTCTGCAGCCGGTCCTCCATCTTGTCCACTCTGTGATCCATCTTATCCAGCCTGTTCCCAATGTTCGCACGCATGTCTCTGATTTCCTGTAAATTGGCTGCTTTGTCCCTTTGCATGGACATGGAGTCCTCTGCTTGGTCCGCTGCTTGGTTAGCCATTCTGTGGGGAGTTGTTTCACCCTGACTACTTGTGTTTTCCTGGAAACAGAATTCCTGCAGTGTCTCCCTTCAGCTCATTCAAGATTGCCTGGCGGATCGTGGGTGCTTTCTTTTTTGAAGGTAGGTTTAAAGTCCTGCCTCTCCGCAGGCGGCGGGGGGGAGTTCCCATCCCTCTGGGTCCAGTGTTGTTCCCGGGGGCTGGCACTGTTTTCAGGCTAATCACCCCTTATTTTGTCTGCCTTTTCTTTTATTCTGCTGGTTGGCCTGCATCCTGTGGGGTCTTTCACCGCTTCTTCCCCTGGGGCTCCTATCTCCTGTTCCTCTGTCTGTCTCCCAGAGATCTGGGTGGGAGTGGGGAGCACCTGGTCTCTGTGTAGGGTCAGCCCGAGTTGGCTGGCCCGACTCAGTTTAGGGCCCACTTGGTTTCCTCTTGGGCCAGAGGTAGTTTGTTGTCTGGGGAGGGGCTGGCGAGCCCGGGTTACTCTTCCCCCTGGATCCGCCGTGGGAGTTGGAGCTGATCCACTCCCCACAGGGCCTTGTCTCTTGCGGGCTCCTCCCCGTGCCGCCACAGCCTTGCACACCGCATGCAACGTTCTCCGGCTGGTCTTGGGGTGGGAGGACTGCACAGTTTTTTTGCAGCTGTTGTATGTTCCCCTGGTATCACCTCAAAGGCCTGCGCCCCTGAGTATAGGTGGGGTGCAGGGCTGGGTGCCCCGGCAGAGCTCCAGCTGGGCCTGGCGCTGAGTGTCTCTCCTGCAGTGCTGGCAATAGGAAATTGAGGCTACAGTTCGTGTGGGCAGGGTGAGGAGGGATTTGCCGTTGGCACTGCTTTTGTTACGTGCTGGGCCGTGGCACCATTATGCACAATGTTCTAACTTTGAAGGTACTGGGGTCTTCACCCCCCCACCGCAGGCTGGTGAACACCCCCAATGCTGTTAGCTACAATCCTGGTGACCCCGGAACGGGCCTCCGCTTCATTTCCCCCCTGTTTGTGTTCTTCGATTGCCCCTGCTGCGCTGGTCCGTACCGATGGGGGAGAGGGGCACAGCCCTGGATGGCGCCCCGCTGTGCGGCCACTCCCATGATCAGGATGGAGCATGCAGAGGGTTCCGTCTGTTGTATGCGCCACCAATGGCCTCCTCGACCGGGCTGGCTCCAATCGCGGAGCATCTCCCGCTGCGCTCACTGGCACTGCAGTCTCCTGGATGCAAGCTTCGGGAGAGCAGTCTTGCCCCCAAGGGTTCAGAGCCTCCCTGCAGTCTGTAAACCTCTATTGTCCACGGGCAGGAGGTCGGGGCGATAGCAGGGTCGCAGACAGCTTCCCACTCTGTGGAGAAGCCACCGGCCTTGGCTCGCTAGTATCCCTGCCTCTGGGCCTCGGTCTCCTCTCCAAGTCCTCCGGCATTCTGGGACCACCTGCAGGGTTCACTGTGTACCGCTGCCACTTCAATCATACTTTTCTTGCCTTCACCAGGGTCTAGGAAGGCACAAGAAGCACTGGGATGTGCACCTGAGCTTCGAACACAGCAGGGGGGTTATACTTTCGTATATGGGCTTTATGGAGGGGCTCCACCAGCTTTTTGGCCCGTAAGGTGGGGAGAAAGACACAGAGGCTTCACATCTCCTGCGCCCCCTGGTGGCCGATCCTACAGTGACTTTTTCATGGAAGAGGGGAACCACTGTTAGATCATACCTTTGCCCAACCTTGAAAGAAGAACAGTAACACTTCCTCTTTTTTGCCCCCTTTCCTCCTTGCTGATATCAAAATGGTTGAACCCAGTCCTCAGAGAAAGTCATGTTGGGAATATTAAATCTCTTGTCACATGTAAATCCACAGAACTCAAACAAGTGAGTTTTTCTCTTGCACACTACAAAGGAGAAGGTTGAGGAAGATGGTCTTTATCCCTAGTGAACACATGGTAGAGAGAGGGTTTAATAGGAGATAAGGGTATGAGTGATGCTCACCCTTGAATGCTGTAAACTATTTGTACTTAGTAAATGCCTATATCTGGGAACTGTACGAATTGCGTGTATTTGCACTTTAGGATATATTATAATGTTTGCATTTTACATTGAGTTGATGGCTTTTTATAAATGTTATACTCACTAATTTAATTCACTTTTTTTGTTCAAATCTTTTTATTAAGGATTTCAGGTTAAAAGAAAGGTAGAATCAAATCACTGAAAATCACAGTCTGCACTCGGTAATGATGTCTTACCAGATCTTATATTACAGCTCAACAGGTTAATTCTGAACTTGCAACAAACCCACTCACCCAACCCCACCCTTCCCCCCCTTGGTTCCCTCCCAGTGCCCCCCTTCACCCACACACTCTACCAAAGCACATCTCACTCATAGTTTTGAGCAGTGAATCTCTCTGTACATAGCATCATAAAATAGTCTATTTTACGACAAGCTCAAAAGTCCCAAGGCTCTAAGTCTAGGGGGGCAAGAAAAGTCCTTATTCGTGTCCTTGATGTATTGTATGAAGACTGCCCACTTGGTGAAGAAGGATGCAATTTTATTGTGCAATGTAGAAGTAATTTTTTCGCAAATCAGAAGTCGCCACATGCCTCTTAACCAATCATCCAATGTGGGGACATGCGCTGACTCCCACCCAGCGGCGATGGTGTTTCTGACCACAAGTAGCAACAGCCTATCGCAGCAACTATCCCTGGTTGCTTGCTATATCGGCTTGTTGACGTGACCACATGCCCAGCAGGCAAAGTTCCAGAGAGCTGGCCAGCGGCAGGCCTGTTATCTGCTTTAAAGTATCTACCACCTCTTCCCAGTATGGTTTCATCTTGGGATAGTTCCACCACACATGTATGTATGTAACGTTGCCCCGCATAACCGACCGGCAGAGCTCTGATTCACTGAATCCCACATGAGACCTTCTCACTGGGCAAATGTACCACCTCGCTAGCATCTTATAGTTGTGCCCAGCATACTGCTCACTGACAGTCATTTTCGTGGCCCCCTTCCATATCTCCGCACACTGGTAATTCACATTTTGGATTGATTTTGGGAATCCTGCTAATGGTTAATGTGAGTACTTTTATCTTTTGATCTATAGCTGTACGGGTAGTTGCCTAACCTCAACTGGTTTATGGCCTTTTGTGACCAGCACCAAACCAGCAACTAAGCCATATGCTTACCAGGTTCAACAACAATATTGAGGCCATTCCTCCCACGGCTTTAGGGGATTTCGATTTAGGACTCTGAGTTAAGACAGGATGGACTCTCTGGCTGGGACTCCCCTAGACAGATACAAGAGATCAACACATTCATTCTTTAGCACCCCAACTTTCCCGGGAGAGCGGTCTCCTGGTCCTGGCCAAACAGTCTGACACACAAGTAGGAGCCAGGATGTCACTAATTTCTCCAGCTTGGCAGTGCATTGCATCAGTCCCCTGGACCTTCTCAGTGGTTCGTGAAAGCTACAAGCTCCCTCTTACTCTTCCCCACTTCTCACACGCACCACAACAGTTTTTATCAAATGCGGTCATAGAGATTTCAGAACTTCATTAGAAGGTGGCCATAGAGGGAGTACCTCCAACAGGCGTTTCAGTGGGTTTCTATTCTCACTCCTTTGGTATTATGAAAAAGAAATGTCAAGGGATCCTGGGGGCAATCTTGGATCTCTTTAGGTTCAGTTTGGGTTTTCTGTTGGTCCCCCATGTATTGTTTTGGCCCCTAAATTTAATTCATCCAAAGAATAAAACATCAGTGTTTACATTAGATGAAATTGACAAGCTGAAGCCAAAAGGCTTGTACATTTTGCAGAACGCTTTTGCGTGCTGCAAGGGCATTTCTTGCCCGACCTCCTTGAGTGAGGGCTCGTGGGAAAGGGGAGACCAGCAATGACCACTAGACCACTCGGACATTGATTTTGGGGGTGCATGACTCACCAGGCCAAGCAGCCAACCACCCAAAATAATTTTTAAAAAATGGCACAATGTTTTGCCTTCTTTGGGGACAGGTGAGTGCAACATAAAAAAGGAATTGCCAAAAAGTTACACCTGCAGGCATCGGGGAGGGGCAGATTCTTGTTGCTTCCCTGGGGTGGGGCAAAACTGAGGGTCTGCCCCCATTTTGCCACCCCAGAGAAGCAGTAAGGACCACTAGGCCACCAGGGATATGATCTTGGGGTGGGGGGACGCAGGACAATCAGCCACCCATCCCAACCCCCGGAAAATGCCAACCAGATGGCATAATGTTGTTTTGCCTTCTTTGGGGGCAAATTGGTGCAATTTTGCACCAGTTTGCCCCAAGGAAGGCAAAATAACATTACACTCCAAATAGTGGAATGCTTGGGGGTGTCATGGGGCTGGCCCCGTTCCTGTGGGCCACCCCCTTAATATTCCCCGCAAGGATGGAAAGGCCCTTGCTGCTTCCTTGGGGGGGCAAAACTGGGGTTCTGGACCCATTTTGCCAACCCAGGGAAACTACAAGGACCTCTAGGCCATCAGCAATATGATCTTTGGGGTGGGCTCCCTGGGTATGCCTACCCAGGTCAATCCGCCCCCCACTCTCACCCCCCCAAAAATGCCAACAAGATGGCATAAGGTTGTTTTGCCTTTTTTTTGGGGAAAATGAGTGCTGTTTTGCACTCATTTACCCCCAAGGAAGGCAAAACAACATGGGGAATTTTGCCAGAGGCACACTTGGGGACATCAAGGGACTGGCCATATTCCTGTAGGGCCAGCCCCCTCAGAAACCCCCCATGGAGGGGCAGATCCTTTTTGCTTCCCTGGGGGGAGCAAAAATGAGGGGCTGGTCCCATTTTGCCAACCCTGCGAAGCAGTAAGGTGAACTAGGCCACTAGGGAAAAGATTTTGGGGTTGGGGGGCTGTTTCGCCCATTGCCCCCCGGCAGTCCTGGAACTCTGGCCGGGCCACGTTAGAGCTTTTACCTCCAGGGACGGATGGGGACCCTGCGGGAGTTCCCTGGGGCCACAGCTGGGCTTTGGGACGATCGACCCTCATGGGAGACAGGCACCCAAGGCTGGGGGCAACACCCCCGGGCATCCTGGAGCTCTAGCTGGGCTGCGTTACAGCTTTTCCCTCCGGGGAGGGATGTGGACCCTGCCGGGGCTCCCTGCGACCGCCGATCAGCTGGGGGGCGGTTGACCAATGTGCGAAGCAGACGACCAAGGCCAGGGGCAGCACCCCTGTTCATCCTAGAGCCCTGGGGACCCCTTTGGGGCTGCCTGGGACCACCACCTGGCTTTGGGATGGTCAACTCACATTGGAAACAGGCACCAAAGGCTGGGGGCAGCACCTTCGGCCGTCCTGGAGCTCTGGCTGCGCTGGTTTACAGCTTTTCCCTCAGGGGAGGAATGTGGACCTTACTAGGGCTCCCTGGGACCGTCACTGGACTTGTGGACTGTTGACACACCCTGGAAACTTGGGGCTGCACCCCTTTCTGGAGCTCTAGCTGAGCTGCTTTACAGCTTTCTCCTCCAAGGAGGGATGGTGACCTTCTCCCGTAGCTCTGCTTCTGCTTGCCTTCAGGTCTCGGTGAGGGTAACGCTGCTTCCCCCAGCCGCCGAAGGCCCACAAATCATCTTATGGTTCCTGGCGTTTCTGCGGCCATGCTTGCTCTCGCAACGATTCTTTGCATCTTTGCTGGCGAGCCCCTCGACTCTGCCACACCGACTCATGCCTCCACCTTCTGCACGCGTCCAAGAAAGATGCACCGCCTCGCTACTGAGCCACTTCTCACAATTTGGTTTCCATTTCTAAAGGTCCCACGCATAGGTGCTTTCTCAAAACAACCAACACACACATTGAGCTTGAGGCTCCTGATGCTCTGCATTATTTCCTTCACCCTCCTCGTCTCAGTACTTCGGTGGTTGTGTGAATTGGAGTCTACTGATATCAACTGATGCACAGTACTTGAAGAACCTCTCTTGATGATCCATATGAAGGATCTGTTTTATATGAAGGTAAATTAGAACTGAAAAAGGTTTCATTGGAGCGTCTACTTTTCAGACAATGGATGGGAGTTTGGTCTAAAGGATGTTGGCAAAAGATTTCTCTATTTTCCCTAAGGGGGGAGAACAGTTGCATGGCAATAGGCCATTAGTGTATTGGGCATAAGGGGGTCTTGTCATGGGCATATGGGGGATACCATGTCTCATCCAATGAAGTCATGACATCCCTCCGGTAGTTGTCTCCTCCCATGCGATCCTGCCTCATATAGCCACCCTCAGGGTCAGTATCAGTTAGTGGCTGCTGTCCCCTGGCCACATGGAAGGAGGTTACCGCTGGGGGATACGTGGTAACTCCATTGGATTCACCACTCTATGCTGCATAGTGATTTTTTACCTTTTATATTTGTATTTACCTGCATTTTGATGAATGGTGCGAAAAGCCTATTGCTGAAGCACGCCTACAAACATAAATAAGGTTCTCTGTCTTCTCAAACCTTGCCTCAAACAGATACTTGTCAGCAGGGGCGTTGCTAGGGGGGGCTAAGGGGGCTATAGCCCCTGATCTTTTGGTTGTAGCCCCGGATAGAATCTCAGGAGCTACAGCCAAAAGACTAGCTAGCCCCCAGTCCCAACAGTTCGGACATCAGCTTAGCCCCGGATCTTTTCCAGACCTAGCAACTCCCCTGCTTGTCAGTGACTCTCTGGTATTTCTAAAGCCAACGCATCACTTCCAGGAGGCAAGCAGAGTAACCCAGAAGAGAAACCAGAACAAGCGCCCAACATTCTGAGCAGGTAAATTGAAAACCGTCAGTCTGCCAGAGAGTGAGAGACACATAGAGAGAGAGGCAGCAACCCTGTAGATGTACATAGACGGCTTCAGCAGCGTACCACTGAGAAGGCGAGATGAGCCAGGTGGAGCCGCCCATCTACACAGCCAAGAGACAGTCATTGTGGGGTGGCTGGAAGGGTCCGGCATGCCCACGTAAGGAGACCAAACCTCACTAAACCAGCAGAGAACAATGCGGGAGAAGTAACCACCCTACTCCGGTCAAAATAACGCGGGATGCCTAACATCAAGCCCCGTTATACAAATACTTACTGTGTTGGGACAATATGACCACTCTGCTGCAACCCCGAACAAGACAAGTGTGTGCGGCATATCCTAATATTTATGTGGTTACAATGCACATACATGCCACGTGTGGAATAGAGCCCAATCCCTAGGAAGGAGTGGAAATATAAGAGAGGAACAGAAAATAAAAGTTGTTCCGGTGACGTCAGGTGTGGAGCATGGCCAAAAGACCAGGAGGAGGGAGGAGGGAGGAAGGAGCTGTGGACTGTGGAGGAATTCTTTGTAGCAGGTTGGGCATTGCATAGTGGGTTTTTTGTGAAGTAGAGAGTACTGAGTGAAAGGAGGGTGCTTGAGTAGTGATTGAGAGGCAGGACTAGTGGTTTTGGGGAGGAGTATGAAAGGAGGGTGCTTGAGTAGTTATTGAGAGGCAGGACTAGTGGTTTTGGGGAGGAGTAGTGGTTTGGCCGGAGGAATAGTATTTTGGAGGGGGGAATAACATCAAGGGGGAGGAAAGACCTAGGAGGATTGAGAAAATCGACGGGACAGGAGATGGAAGGAGGACTGAGACAGAGGAGTAGAAAAGGGAGAGAGTAAGAGTGGACATTTCAGGTAGAGTCTGAATCAAGCAGGGGATTGGTTTTGCACAATCCCAACTCCTGGTAGAACACTAACCACTGGACAGAATATGGACACCTAGGAAGACCTTGAGAGAGCCTTAGGTAGATAAGACAATTCTGCCTTAGGTCTTCCCCACCAGGACAAGACAAACGTTAGCCATTAGTGGTCAACCTTCGATATCTACTAACCTGGAGCAAGGGACACCTGGGTTAGCGTGGAGGGTCAATATCAGACGAGAGAGAGGGGATAGCCCTAGAGTCCCAAAAACATCAATAAAAACCCTTGAACTGTCTCTGAAACAGAGAATGATTCTTGTGCTATCGGTGACTTATCGGATTACAAATGTAGAATTGCATATTGTAACATGTAAGAGCCAATGCTGACGTATGGCTTCCTTTGCATGGATTTTCCCCTTTCTCGAGCTTGAGTGAAGGATGACAGCGTGGCTGCACATGCCGCGTCACATCACATTAAATGAGACACTCAACTACAGATCCAGTTCCCACGTAGAAGTTGCACCTAAAAGAGCACCTACATTAAATTCAAATGCGATTATCTAACCAAGCAAAGCATTTTAATTTAAGAAGAGTACACATTAGCCAAGCCTTAAGCAAACACGATGGTTTTCGTAATAATAACTCTAAATGCCTCCGGCACTTATTCTCTCAGCTATGTCGTATGGGGTTGGGCCAGATCCGTTCCCTACGGCTCTTCGGCTCCCTGGTAACATCCTCCTGGCAGGTTGCATTGGCTGTTTGTTTGTTTACCTCATTCCAGTGGAAATATTACAATTCTCATGTTTGTTGGTTTTATAATCGCCAGAATCTTTTCAGGACCCCTCCCCCCCATACTTTGTGCAGCAGTGTAGGCTTAACAATCAGGACCCACAGCCACCTATTCTACAAGAGTAGTGGTGACATAAAGCCCAGCCAGAGGAGCAGAACACTGGCCTGTGGCACCAGGTGCTACCAAAGACCAAGCTGCATTACTAATGCACTACAATTGTGACATGCAGCAAGTATCCGGATGTTATAGATTCCAGTAACATGAAATAACATGAGTAACAGACGTACATTTCCTTGTCAGTGTGGCATAACGCTGATGCAACACCTCATGCCAAATCAATAGTGGGACAACACACACGTGTGTCGGTGTACGTGCCAGCTTCCCATTCAGCACCAAGACTTTTTCTGATTATTCATTTCACGATGTAGTAATGTGCTAAACACTTTTGCCATGACAAATACATGTATTTATATTAAACACAATTCATTATTTTTGTCAAAAAAGACAAGTAAATTACATGTTCATACAACACTGCTTAAAATTAGTTAAGCAATATTTGTATCCCAAAGGTGCCAGTAAAGTAACTGAAATCCACACTACTTTCAATAGAGTATAAGTTCCTCAGAATGGTGCCTGTTGAGGGTGACTGGCGCCCCCCCGCGCGCTTCGCCGTAAGCCCCGGCCCCAAGAACTCAGACCCACACGTCCGTCTTGGTTCGCGCTTCCTGGTCGCTCTGACGCGGCCGGGAAACGCCCCGTTTATTTATACTGCACGCGACGGCGTGCAACGTCACGCCGCTGCGTGCGTGCCCGTCATATACAAGCCTATACAACACTGCAAATGAGACAAGTCATGAGAACAATGGGACAACGAAAACAAATCACACAACCCCTTTTCCATGAACACCCCTTTATTTGCATCCACCCGGGTCCCCTTAGCTAGACTTTCTCACCCTCCGGATCTTCAGCCAATTGTCCCAGCACGTAATCGGTGAGGCGAGCTGGTTTCCCTCGCCCAGTCCTCTGGGGGTACCTCCGGCTCGCCTCTGGCACGGGTGATCTGTCCGCCGACGGACCCCGAGCTGAGGACTCCGGCATGCAGGGTGGGTCTCCCTCGTTCTCCAGGACTACTCCCAGGTCCGGATCAGGAGGTGGGTCAGTTCTAGGGTCTCTGATCTTTTTGAAGAAGCTCACGTTGCTTGTCACTTCCGACCGCCCATCCGACGCAGTCACCATGGGGCCCCGGACGGCCACGACATCCAGAGGCTCAGGCTCGTACGGCAAGGAGAGTTTTCCATGCGGGTGTCGATTGCGAATGAGAACCTCATCGCCCGGCTCCAGCTGTTGTGGGCAAAGCCCCCTCCGCACGTTTTCTTGCTCAATTCTCGCTTGCCGGTCCATTTCGACTCGTTGGTCGTCAATCACCGCAGGTTCTCGCTCTCCGACCTCCGGCAACAGCCCTCTCGGACACCTTCTCAACATTGCCTCTCCCGGGGCCACCCCCGTGGACGCATGTGGCGTGGTGCGGTATACCCTCAAGAATTGGTACAGGGCTCTCTGTAGGGACTGCCCCTGCCCTTGGGCAATTCTAAATGTCTTATTGAGGGTCCTCATCAGGCGTTCTGCCTCCCCATTCGCTCGAGGCCAAAGAGGCATGATCTTCCGGTGCACCACCCCGCAGCTCACCATCAGCTCAGCAAATTGTTCACCCTGAAAAGGCGCACCGTTGTCCGAAACCAGCGTGTGAGGGAATCCGTGAGCCGCGAACAACTTCTCCACCGCCACTACCACGTGTTCAAACGCCACGGACTCCACGAACTCCACCTCGGGGTACCGGGAATACTCGTCCACCAGGAAGTGGGTGCCCATGGTGGTGGATCCAAAGTCGGCATGAACCACCTCCCACAGATGGGTCCCCCTTGGCATCGCCTCGATGACCGGCTCCCGCTGTAAGGGCGAGGCTGCCTGACACCAGACACAAGCCGCCACAAATTCGTCCACCTTGCGTTCCAGCTCGGGGAACCACACCTTCATCCGGAGGTGGGCCTTGGTCTTGGCGGCCCCTTGGTGGCCCCGGTGTGCCAGTGCGATCACATCACCCACCTTTGACTGGGGAACTACAATCCGATCACCCCGAAGTAGCAGGCCTGACGCCGAGAAGGACAGTTCCTCACGAACCTTCCATAGTTGTTCTAAACCAGTCCGGGCCTCCTGAGTGCGCCCTGCCAGGGCCTCGAGCGCTGACTTCCAGGAGCCTTGCTGCATGGACTGCCTCAATACTTTGAAGCACTCATCCTGTGCCGCCGCAGCCTCCAGCTCCTGGAGAGGCATGGCATTCGGCGTGGCTGACTCTACCACAACTTGGACATGCTCCTCAGCTTCTTGCTCACAGATGTCATGATCTCCTTCTCCAGGCGCTCCGGGGTGTCTGGATAGGTAGTCAGCTGCGTTGTTTACCCCTGGCCGGTAAACCAGGGTCACCCCATACTCCAAGAGAGCCAGCATCCACCTCTCAATGCGTGCCGGCGGTTTGGATGACGACCCCGCTAGGATGGGCAGCAGAGGCTTATGGTCAGTAACCACCGTCACCGGGCGTCCGAGTACATAGAGCCGGAAATGGCGACATCCCCACAGCACCGCCAGCGCCTCGCACTCAATCTGCGAGTAGCGTTGTTCGGCGTCTGACAGCGCTTTGCTGGCATATGCGACTGGCCGGATGCCGCCATCACGGTCAATCTGTGTCAACACCGCACCCAGGCCAAATGGGCTAGCATCAACGATGATCTCCGATGATAGGGCGGGATCAAAGAATGACATTGTGTCCTCGGCCGTGAGGGCACCCCTAATGTCATCAAAAGCCGCCTGTTCCAGCGGACCCCAATTCCAGACAGTGTCCTTTCTTGTCAGGGCCCGGAGGGGCTCACACCTGGATGCCAGGTTCTTGATGAACCGGCCACAGTACGTGACCATGCCCAAAAAGCTTTGCACCTCCGACACAGATTCCGGTGTTGGGCCTTCTGTATGTCCAGTACCTTTTTTGGGTCAGGAGACACCCCCCCTTCCCTGAACACAAACCCGAAGAACTCCAGGGAGGGGTGCAGAAATTCGCACTTCTCCTTATGTAGTGTGAGTCCCAGCGACTGCTGCCTCTCAAATGTCTTCGCCAGACGCCTCAGGTGGTCCACCTCCGTCCTTGCGAAAACCAGAATGTCATTGCTTATATTTAGGACGCCCTCGAGGTCGGCTAGGGCACCCCGAATGATGTTCTGGAATACCTCCGCGGCCGAGGACACCCCAAAACTCAACCTCTTGTAGCAATATAGTCCCCGGTGTGTGGTGAAGGTGGTAATGTACCTTGAGTCGGGGTGGAGGACCTGATGATATCCGGCCCTGAGGTCGAGCTTCGAGAAGAACCGAGCGCCCTGCACCTCTGCAATGATGTCATCCAGCGTCGGTGTGAGGTGCCTCTCTCTCTTGATGGCCTTGTTGGGGATTCTCATGTCTACGCAGATCCTGACTGCGCCCGGTTGTTTGAGTTTCCTTGCCACCACTATGGGGGACACCCAGGGAGTCGGTCCCTCCACCTTCTCGATAATGTCTAGATCGACGAGGCTATCCAGTTCTTTGTGTACCTGTTCACGGAGGTGGAAAGGTACCCTCCGATGTTTGAGGGCCACCGGCTGTACCGAATCATCAATGTGCAGCCGCACCGGCTCCCCAGCCATCTGCCCAATCCCCTTGAACAGGGCATGATGCTTCTCCAGCAAGTCATTAATGTCCTCCAGGTAGACGGAGTACGCGAAGCTTAAGATGCTGAGAGCTTCCTCCGCTGCACAACTCAACAAAGTGTTCTTACTCACTGGGGTCACGTAGAAGTGGGCTGTGATGTGGGAGCCATCGTGTTCCACTTTTGCCACAAAGGCCCCGTCCAGAGGGATGGGCTCCACACCACCGAACGCGAAGATGCGGGCCTTTGGCGTGACCATCCTAGGCGGCTGATCCATGGCGTTGTAATGTTCTCGGGCCATGACGTTCACCGATGCCCCTGTGTCCACAAGTACAGGGACTGGAGACTGGTTCACTTCGACCACGCACCTTGGTTGATGTCGATTCCTGCCTCTTAGAAGCTCCACACTTGAGACAAGGAATATGTTCTCTTCATCTTCCTCTTCTGCTTCTTCCACCTGAGCCTCCTCCTCGCCCTGGTCCACCTGGGCGACATTGGACGGCGACCTTGGCGAGTGGAGACCGCTCGGCCCTGGCCCCTTGGCACCAGTATGGGCAAGGCCGCCCTACACACCTTTGAGAAGTGGTCTGGCAACCCGCAGCGTCCACATGTCTTTCCAGCTGCAGGGCACTCCGCTGGGTGAGGCAGGTCGTACCCGCATTTTTGGCAAATCTCGCCTGCCCTCCCAGCTCTGTCCAGTGTGCCGCCGCCATATCTCCTAACACCTCTTCCCCCGCGCCACATCGCGCAGATCTCTTCAGTTTTAATGGAGCGCGACCCGGCCTCCATTCTTGCCGCTCTCGCCTCTGACACCTCGTGGCTCCTTCCTAGCTCAAGGATGCGCTGGAGCGTTATCCCCAGCTCCCTCAGCACTTGGCGCCTGAGCTTGCCTGATGAGCACGCCTGGATAAGCATGGTCCTGATCATGTCCTCTGCATCGCCCCAGGCGCAGGAGAGCGACAGACGCCTTAGGCGCCCATAGAACGTGTCCAAGGTCTCGTCATCTTTTTGTTTGGCAGAGAGCATCACGAATCGCTCATAGTCCACGTTGGCTAAGGGCAGAAAATATGCCTGGAGGCGGCCTTTGCATGATTGTAGGTTCCATTCCCTTGTGGCAAAGATTCAAAAATCTCCTGGACAGAGGGCCCTGCCGAGTACAACATCGTGGCCAGCCTGGTGTCATCATCGACTACTTGCGCAGCCCTGAAATACATGTCCAGGCGGTCCACCCACCTTCTCCATCGGGGCCCCAGGCTGGATGGCGGGCCCGACACATCGAATTTGGGGATGCAGGGCAGCATGCGCACGTACCTGCGCCATGGCAGGCGCTGCCTGCTGAACACCAGGAGCAGCAGCAGGTTGAACTGGGGGTTGAAGGGCGGGAGCCGCTGCCTGACCATCTGCTGGAGCTGCTGGTTGCTGCATTGGAGGTAGAAGGCCCTGCGGGGCCACCGGTGCACGAGGATGAAACTGCGCCGCCACACTGTGTGCTCCGTCCTGGTCCTCGGTGTCACTCATGAGTTTGAGTGCACAGGCACCCCCATGATGCTGATTGGGGCCGCAACTCAAACATTCAGCCCAAAGTGATCCTCAGCATGGACCACCTCTGGATTCAGTGACTCCTGCCACCTCTGATGATGAAGAGGATGAAGATAGATGGAGTCACCAGGATGATGATGAAGGGGATGAAGAAGCAGAATGTCTTTGTGTGTTCCAAAAATTGGAGGCCAAAATAGTAACTGGATTCAGCAGGCCCAGTCAAAATAGGCCTTCTCCTAGCTTCCACTCGACGTAGGAAACCCAAAATTGAGTCGATGCCCTAATTGGGCATATCTCTGTGTAGATGTAGCTGTCAGCTACTGAAGTGTCCAAAAATTAGGCCTGGGGTCGTTTCAGGGCCCAAACCAGAGCTCCTTGAAATCCCACAGCTGTTGCACAAAATGGCCGCCAGCCGCGTGGGCAACGCACTACCCGCGGCATGAAAAGAAGTCAGTCCTTCGACCTTGTTTCGGTGAAAAATTATTCCGAAGATCACCGCCGGGCCCGGGCATCGTATCCCATCCTCGTCGCCACTGTTGAGGGTGACTGGCGCCCCCCCGCGCGCTTCGCCGTAAGCCCCGGCCCCAAGAACTCAGACCCACACGTCCGTCTTGGTTCGGGCTTCCCAGTCTTGATTTTTTTGTTGTAAAGTTCTTACCCGTTTTTTGAAAAGAGATAGATTTAGAAAACGGTTTGCAGTTAGATATATAGTCAGAGAATAAAGAGGCCTGTCAATTTAAGGCTGCCATGCGTGCAGTTAAATAACAGTAAAGCCTCAGCTTATTTTTCAGTAAAAGCAGGAAAAGGGTAATTTTCTATATTTTTCTCCTTCTCCTGGGTTCAATCGGGAGGTGGCAGGATTTTATGACTTCATACCCATGTTGGAGAAGTAGGATTGCAAGGCACTTTTTTTCTGAGTCTTGTTCGAAGCCCATGAGATTCCCCAACCTGCTCCTTAGCACGTCTGCTCCTTTTGGCAGGAGGAGCACTTCGGCCAGTTGGATCCACACTTATCAGGGCACTGAGAACAACACCATCTACATTAAATAGAAGCTACTCGCACATTATGACCTAACTGAACAAGAAAAAATCCTATTGAAGCCATACAATGCAATTAAAAAAAAAATTGTAAGAAAACTGAAATTGTCTACAAAATTAAGGAAATACCCAAATTATACAGAAAAAGTACTTTGCAAGGTAACAAAACACTTTCTTCTCCTGATGAACCATTGATATTTTCAATTGGGAAATACGAGTTGAGCATTGAAAACTGAGCTTTGAGCTTTATTTGTGGAGCACTTTTTGGAGTATGATTTAAGAACAATCAACATTTGAAAAGAGTGAAATGGTGTGATGCTAACACCAGAAATCAATCAAACTTGTATGAACAAAATAAAAAACGACTGTTAATGGTGTGATAGAAACACCAGGACAAAAAATAATTTTGATGTGAAGTAAACAATCAAATAAAAATATTATTTTGTACTATCAATATGGAATTAAGTTCTCCTATTTTTCTACTTAGTTAAATAAGAGTACAACATTGTGGAAAGCACATTTGAGTCACCAATCAAGCACTTTAAAATTCAGGTTTGGTGCATTTGAATAACTTTCATCCCATCTCAAAAAAATTTTTTTGCGGAGCACTTCTGCCACCTGGGAGGTTCCAATGAAATCTAGGTTTTGAATCGGCTTCATCATCTGGGATTTTGTTATAATGATCCGAAACCTCAAGTGCGAGATGACCATGCAAACAATGGCCATGTGAACTGTCCTTCCCACCTGAGATGGGCCAGAAACAGCTAGTC
Organism: Ambystoma mexicanum; assembly: GCF_040938575.1. Classification (NCBI taxonomy): domain Eukaryota; kingdom Metazoa; phylum Chordata; class Amphibia; order Caudata; family Ambystomatidae; genus Ambystoma; species Ambystoma mexicanum. The sequence goes on from NC_090934.1 coordinate 1,190,806,494, forward strand.
ATCCAGATAAGGATGATTCCTGGTTTCCCTCATCTTGCAGACTTGCCATGCCTGGAGCTTTGTATGAGCTTGGGAAATATCCTCAGTGCTGATTTTAGACCAAAGGACAGGGCTGAATATTGCTCGTGCTGATCCCACATGACAAACCAGAGAAATATCTGGGGACCACGAGCCATGGGCGCAAAATGTGCAATGGCCACTAGCCACTGGCTAGTGGTACTTGACTCTTGCCGAGTAAGAAATGGTGTGCTATGTCCATACTGTCCAATAGAAATATTTACTGATTCAATCACTTAGCGTAACAACTTCTTATGACAGCGACGCTTCGAAGGAGCACAATTTCAAAGATACTCCTTCAGAAATATTATAGCGGCTCCTGTTCCAAAAGCCGTAAGCCCCAAAGCCCTGGGACACGGCAACACAACTTGCATACAGCTATTGTGAGTGCATTATAGAGTTTAGATGAAAGAAAATGTCGGGGAGGAAAGGGAAAAATGTCCAAAGCCAGGAGGGTCCTAGACAGCAAACTTCTCCGGCTGCAGGGACCAGCTCACCCGCCTCACGCCCGAACACAGGAACACTTTGTTGCACTTCGCCCGCTTCGCTTCCGGGTCACTTTATAGGGCTGTCAGCCTTAAAGGAGCTGGGCTTCAGTTTTTCCAGACACGGGGAGAGGAAACATTATGGGCCTCATTATGACCCAGGTGTTAACCATGGCGCTGAAAGCGCCATGGTTGATGCCGGATTCCGCCATGGTGAATGGCGGAATTACCACCCCATTCCAAGGTTGGTGGGGCGGTAATTCCCCATTCACCATCGGCCCTTCCCCATTCCCATTCTTTCCCCCATAGGGCTCAATGGGAATGGGGAAGGCGGTAATTACGGCACCGCAAATTGTGGTACCATAATTACCTCCAACGTCACTTTGCGGGTCCCTTCCTTAACGGCTGGTAAATCCAGCCGTTATGGTAGGGACCTGCAAAGGGACCTCGTAATTGGGCGGTAAGGGATTACCGGCACCAGTGCCCTTACCGGTACCGGTAATCCCTTACCGCCCGGGTCGTAATGAGGCCCTATGTGTTGAACGGACCAGATACAGCAAGAAAATGACACAGGAACACTCAGTCGCGCTTCCTACGCAAGAGAGTGCCGCATCTATGCAAGAGAGTAGATTAATAAAAACAATGTGGTCTTTTGAAAATCACGAGTACTGGAAGACCCTAGTAAAAGAATTCAAACACCAGAAGAATGCCCTTGTATTGATAGCGAATCATACACAGAAATATGCATGGTAGACATTTTCTGATTAGACTATCGTTTTGGCGAGAATACTAAAGGATTCTTGCATAAAGGGTAGTACTATATATTGATTTCTTTGGGAATCCAAAAAGCTATTAAGAGACAATTATACATACATATGGTTGGAATACTAAAAGACTTTGAGCCTCATTATGAATTTGCTGGTAGCTTGCCTTACAGTTACCCGTGCCCTATATTACCTGGATATTATAGGTGCCGGCAACAATGGAAAGTTCCCATTCCATGGAGTCTGGTAGTACCAGTGGCGGTGATTGGGGAAATTCTTTGGAGGTAGGGGCCTGAACTCCCAGCAGGTCAAGCCTGCCGGTACACACAGAATGTCTTATGAAGAAATAACAAACATTACTAATAAACATGCGGAAACTTTAGGATTTTCATCCGAGAAGGCAGAAGCAATACTAAATTTAGTTTCAGATTCTGGACTTCGACTACAACCCACGGATCCAATCTAGAAGGTTAAACAATTGGAATATCTTATCCGTAAGGAAATCAACAGGAAACTGCATGCCATCACATTGACCAAGTATCACAGAGCTCAGAGAATCCCAAGAGGGTTGCGGATGCCCTTACGTCCCACATTATGCAAAGAAAATAAAGATTTTGTCAAAAAATGGGAAAGTATCTTAAACAAGTGTTCACTAGATTTGATATTGTTGACGTTCCAAGAATTATCAAAAGAGTTGGCGATAATCAATACAGAAATTGAGGATATAAAAATTGAACTAAGCACAACCATCAGCGACGAAGATCTCAAGAATACATTGGATGAGATCAATCAAAAACTAGAATCCTATAGAGACGAGCTAGAAAACAAAAAAATACGAAAGTTTAAACGAGACACCTATGACTATTGCAACAATGAAGTATATACGTGGATGAATAAGTATAACAACCAACATCGTCCCCAACATAAAACATCTGCGGACAATTCAAGCTCGGGATCTGAAGCAGAATCTGGCAAAACCTCTGAGAGTCGTACCGATCAACAATCGAGGGAAGCAGAAAGACCTACAATTGACCAAACCACAACACCACCTCGTCCACCAATTGTTTTAGGGAAAGGACAAGACCGCAGAAAAGAAAAAGAAGGGGCAAAAGAAAAAGCAGGGACATCGGGCACACAGAGCCGATATCCGAACAGAAGACTTTAGTGATTAATCTTTCATGGAGAAACCTAATGACAATTGAATTAACAATATTGCAGAAAGGTCTTAACTTTGTTTCCACGCACACGTCCACTTTGTTTGAAACGAAAGTTGAATTGTTTAAATGTATACGCAAGTTGAAACTTAAAGCTTTCTCCGCTGACTCAACAGCTGATGCAAGTAGTACATGCCTCCGGTTACTCATGGAACAATAGACATGTTTCAAGAAGCGGTGTTAAAAGATTTGCAAAATGTTTCCTTCAGGCCACCTAAATATAGGAATCTTAGCAAAAGGATATGGCAATAATAAGAAAGCTTTATGAAGACCCAGATATCACGATTCGGTCGGCTGACAAAGGGGATGCCTTAGTAATATTGAATACAACGGATTATGAAGAGGAATGTCAAAGACAACTCCAAGATATCAATACCTACAAGGTCTTACTGAATGACCCTACACAAGACATCAAGTCCAAAATTCAAGAAATGTTGAACGATGCTGAAGAAAATGGATGGATCTCGTCAACAACCAAATCATTTCTAATAACACAATACCCGAAGATTCCCCACTTTTATTTATTACCTAAAATACACAAGACTCTTGACAAACCGCCGGGAAGACCCATAGTCACAGCAACTGAAGGACTACTACAACCTCTAGGGATCTACATTGACAAAATCCTACAACCCATCATCCAGAAATTTCCATCGTACATTAAGGGCACCACGGATTCTCTCAATAGACTACATTCCATAGTAATTGAACCAACAGATATCTTAGTAACCATTGATGTGTGCAGCTTGTACACATCAATACCACATGATCTAGGATTACAAGCAGTGGAGTGGATCCTGTTAAAAGAAAATGACATAGGCGCATCAAAGGAATTTGTGGTAATCTTGCTCGCGATGATAGCACGAAATGCATATTTCAGACATCACAAAACCTTTTTTCAACAAATAATTGGAACCGCCATGGGGGCTACCATGGCGCCAGCCTATGCCAATGTTTTCATGATTAAATTTGAGGAGGACCACGTTTTACATCATCCAGTTTGGCAAAAAAATATCAAACATTGGGGTCGCTATATAGATGACATTTTTTTGATTTGGAAAGGAACAATGGAGAATCTTAATCTATTTCTGCAATATCTGAATATGATTGACCCAAGAATACAGTTCACCTCAGAAATTGGAAACCCTGGTTTACACTTTCTTGATGTACAGATTATACCAACAGCACCCGACTTTGAAACAAATATTTTCCATAAACCAACAGATAGGAACAATCTCCTTCATAGGTTAAGTTTTCATCCGCCCACAACCATCAAAAGTCTACCCTACAGTCAACTATTAAGAGTTAAAAGAATTGTAAATTCTGATACAAATTTGGAATGTGAATCAGCAAAGATGCTTAATAAGTTCAGATCAAGAGGATATAGAGAATCAGAATTACAAGAAGCAAAACAGAAAGTGGACCAAAAAGACAGAGTACAGTTGCTAACACCAAAAGCTCATGTCAGCAAAATTAACCCTCAACTTGTTTTTGTAAGCAAATACAGTATTCAATCTAACAGGATCAAAAAAACAATATTAAAGCATTGGCCAATACTTGAATGTGATAAGAAATTACAAGGTAACTTCAGCAATCAACCCATTTTTGCATTCCAAAGGAGTCACAACCTTTTAGTTGACACCAATCCCAACCGAATTAAGAAGCAGCGCAGCAAACATCCAGGAACGTACCCGTGCCTGTCTTGTAACAACTGCAACAATGTGACTAAAGGTAACATCATCACCCATTCAAGCACCGGAGAAAAAATGTTCTTAAAAGACTATGCTACCTGTGAAACATCAAATGTGATATATGCAATCAAATGCCCATGTGGTCTCACATACGTTGGACAAACCAGTCGTAAAGCGCGTATACACTGGAATGAACATAAATCCAACATAAGAACAAATAATCGTCACTCTCCTTTGGCAAGGCATTTCCAAGCGCATCAACATCAGTTAACACAGATGAGATTTCAAATTTTGGAGGTTATCAGGACAAAAGACCTCCATATGAACATTAACAAGAGACTCGAACAACGGGAAGCATTTTGGATCGACAGGCTTGGGACTGTTGCTTCCACAGGTTTGAATGAAGAACTAGACTTATTCTGTTTTTTGTGATCTTGGTACAATTATACATATCCCATATTAACAGGGAGGAACGCAAAGCATGTTCTCTTTGGATAAAAGACTGGAAATGCTGACAAAAAGCTGTATGATTTTCTCTGCAAGTAGTTCCTAAGTTGTATGGGTAAAAAAAGTTTGAGCGATCATGTGATATAAGCTACAACATATGCAATGAATAACCATACCGTGCCATAACATTTGCATGCTTAGAAATGTACAAAGTGAATTAAATGTATGATACACAGTAATATGAGCCAAAGAGCAACTAAGTCAGGACGGTTTAACGATGTGTACAAGTCACAAGGAGTATTTAGGGTAGAAGCATACAGACTGAGATGAGTCCTTTTACATCACAACTACTGTTAATACATAATCATACCATTCTGCCATTTTAGGCAAGTACAATACGTACAGAGGCAATCTGTCAAATTAGTGAATGAAATAGATAAGTAAAGTTGATGCTTCTCATTTTCGGAAATAAGCATTGAAGTAATCCGACCCTTTTATCTCCAACAATTATCAGTATTCAGGTAGAGAGTGCAAAATATGTATACATATATGTGTGGGTCATGCTTAGACAGTCCAATAGACCATGCAATTGGAATTTACTCTCTTGCACTAAATATAATACACTTTGACTTATCGCCACACTGTTAACAATTTTTTCAGTGTATTACGTTATAGATGCCTGTGTATACATTACATTACCACTATGAACCAATTGGCTTAATTCAGCCATCCGGACTGTTCGAACACTGTTCAGAAAGAACGACATTTCCCAATGTAGTTTGAACTACAATTCCGCGTCATCACGTATCCTACGTGATGACGCTGTACTCTTAAACACGCATTATGACGCGCAGCGTTCTGTTGCCAGGGGAAACATCCGTTGCCCCAGACACCACAACGCTGCGCGCGACCGCGTAAAGAAGAGGAAACAGGTAAACTTGTGAATCATGCCCGTATAGACATGCGTGGTCTCAGTGGAAACAAACGCATTACTAACTAAATCGAGTGTCGTTCGTCTAGATAGAACAAGTCGGACGGAATATACAGCCCTGAGACTTGTTCGAGGGATCAAATCAACGGTATACCTCACCGGCAGCCGGAGGAGGTAAGAACACTAGGGCTTCCTCAGATCTTTTCACACATGTTAGTGTGTAAATGCATTTATGTTTTCATGCCAATAAGAGTAGCCTTTTTAGGCATTAGTCAAGCGCATCATTGCTTATTTCATTCCAGAATCTCTAAGGATGCTTCCACAACAATGAGCAGCCACTCAAACTGCTCCTCAGTTTAAAATACTTTGGCTGATATATATGTGACACGACACAGAAGCTCTCTTTAAGAATAGCTTAAGGCTACCGCAGCGTGTGAATTCTGATATAGACTACAGAGAAAAATACATTGCAATTGGGCAGGTATGTATTGTTTTGTTGGCATGTCATTTCGCATTACTATCATGAACGTTGATATTATATAGATTTGATTGTGTTGTTTAAATTGACTGTATCTGGGGTGAGGTTAACCCCAAATTGTTAATGTCTCTTTTTTTAGAAACTCGCCCTGAGGAAGGACTTTGTCCGAAATGCATCGGCAAGGGCTTCTGCCACAATAAATACAATAAAGAAAAATTGCAAAACAACAATGCATAAGTGATTTAATAGCAAGCATACAACGGGGGTCCTCACATGGATGATTGACCACCAAAGAAGTATTATATACCTAAAATCAAATCTAAAACTATAATACAAGTGAAGTAGTGTTGACTACATAAACAGGCGTCTCCAAAGCTCAGTGGGAGTGCCAATGAGCTGTTTTCTCTCAGGCCTGCCGGTAGTTCAGCTCCTATACCGGCAAACTTGGAGTGTGCTGCTCTAGTAAAAATGCCAGAATTGGTACTAACAGCCATTTTACCGTCATATTTACCGGACCGGCACACTCATAATGAGATCTATAGACTATTGTAGTGGATTTTTATTATCTATTTGTTTGTGTTGTTAGACTTTTAAATATGTATAGGGTGCGTATAACCACTGTTTAATTGTAATGAATTTTCTATTGGGAAACGAAAACAAATAATTGATGTAGTATAGCAATGTTAGTTATCTTATATAAATTGAGCTAGGAAATTTGGGAGCCTGTAAGAATACATAAAGAATTCCTGAGAAAGACTTCCCAGAGAACTGCGTGCTTACAGCCAATGCTGCAATAGGTCATCACATTAGTTAAGTGTTTATAATGTTAATATAAGAATGATCCAACTCTAAATGATGGTCTGTGGTCAGATTCATTTTAATCCATATTTTATGTCCAGAGAAAACAGACACAGATAGTGCGTTCTGAGCCGACGGTCGCTGCAGCAGTGGGAACCAGATCAGGGAGAAACCGGTCATAACCACTGTCTCCATTGATGGTTAGTCTACCATTGAGTGGGCAGGTTCTGTCTGCAAGGAAGTTGCTGGTGCCAGCAGCCAAGCATAAGACCTTGTCGACACGCATCCGTCCAAGCACCTGTCAGCGGTTCCACTGTCGTCGACCTCATCATCATGGACCTTGTCGAGGGACCTGACGATGACCTCATCTATCAAGGCCGTTGCCACGTCGACGATTACCCTGTCAGCGACTTTGTCCACAAAAAATGGCCTTCCGTTGAAGACTTCACTCCCGTCAAGGGGTTCGTCCATTACAGTCACCGTTCCCACAATGACAATTATGACTGCCACAGTGGCTTTACCGTTTAGGCATCCATCAGCGATACCGACAATGGCTCTGTCGATGACAGCACCATTACCTGCTCTGCAGGCCCCAGGGATCGCCTCCTTTCCATGGGGCTCAAGTTTGGAGGAGGACATGCCTCCAGCACTCGCCTTTCTCCCTAGACCCACCAAGCCTGCACCAATTTCCACCCTGTCTCCTTTGGGACCTCCCTGGTTGTCATCACCAGTTCCAATCATTCACTCCCCCAGTTCTGAGGTGGACCTGCCAGAGGGCTTTTACTCCGACCAGGAAGGTGGTCAAGTGGAGCCTTATCCCATTTTGGCAGTGCCACGGCATGGGGCTCCACCATCTCACCAGCCATCTCAGCTTCTTAACCCTTCGCCTCATGACCCAGTTCGAGCTGCTGTACCAAGGGATATGTCATTAGACATGTTTACCACTCTACACACGGTGGTGTCTGAATTCAAGCAGCGTCTACCAACTGCTCCCATACCTGCTCCATCAAGGAGCCCTCAGAGGCCTTCCCAGAGTCCAGATGATGCTGTGTCATCCAGTTCCAGCTACCCCTGGAACATTGCCAGTTCAACCTCCTCCTGTGCTGGAAGAAGCAGCCCAGACAGACACTGATACTGTCACGACCCAGGATTCACAGTGGAACGATGAGTTTGATGACTATGCTCCCACAGATGGGGAGCCTTCTGACATCGAGGTGCCCTCCAGGAATTCTCCACCAGCCAAGATTGGTTCTTTTCATTCAATGATGTGATGGGCAGCGAAGCTATTCAACCTGATGCCTGAGGAGAAAATAAGGAAGATTTCCTTTTATATTGTTTCAGTCCCCTTTTGGATGACATTTGGGAGGATGGCCTGTTGGTCATGAAGATCCCTACAACAAATCTGGCAAAAAGGGATTGTTTGGAGAAAAAGTATCGGGTCCCAGACTCAGCCCATAGTGCCTCAGATCTCAACCATCACCAGATTTTGTGGTCTCCACTGAGGCTAGGAAAGGGTCTTCCAACCCATCTTCCTCTTCTATGGTTTCTGCTGATCAGGAGGGTAAGAAGCTGGATGAAACTGGGAAGCATATCATCACAACGGCGGCATCTACTATCAAGGCCGTCAATGCCCTAGCCAGTCCCTCGAGGTGTTATAGAGAGCTTTGGAACAAGCTGGGACCCATCCTCAACTTCCTCCGGATGACAAGGACAAGGCCTTAGCGTTGTTCCACGAAGGGGAGGTAACCTTTGACCATGTGATTACCGCCAACCTGGACATTGCAGATTCTGGATTTTGGCAGATGGGCCAGGGAATGGCCTTCCACCGCGAGGGTTGGCTCAAGGCCAACAACTTTCACACGGATGTGCAAACAAAGGTGGTAGAATGTGATTTGATGGTAACAACCTCTTTAGGAAGGCTGTTGACGACACCCTGCAGACCAGAAAGACGGACACTGAGACAGCACATTGTTTGGGCAGTCTCCAACAAAGGAGGCCATACATTCGTTCCTCAAAAGGGAAAGTCTAGTGGTCCTCCAGAGGGTTCACCTCTCCCTATCACCAGCCCTCCTGTTCAACAACCCAGGAGGCATATAGGGGATGTTCACAGGCCTACGGAAGTGGCAACCAGCATTGTCCTCGCCCTCCATGTAAGACGCAGACACCAAAGCAGGCATGAAGCGGCCCAGTGATGCTGGTTATCACAATTTGTCAACATGTGGCACATGATCTCCACAGGCAAATGGGTGCTCGATATCCTTCAAGAGGGTCACTCTCTGGAGTTCCAGGACAAATGCCCTTACATTACTCCCATACCCAGACAATAACAACACGTAGCCATGCTATCCAAAGGGGAAATAGAGACAGTCCCTCTGTGGCTCCAGAGTGTACTCCAGATACTTTCTGGTGAGAAAAGTCAGGAGGGTGCAAACCCATTCTAGACTTATCATGTCTCAACAAATTCCTTGCCACCTAAAATGTCATGAGTGTCACGTTGCAGCACATGCTCCACCAGCTGGAGGAAGGAGATTTCCTGGCGACCCTCGACTTGGAGGATGCTTACTTCCACGTTTCTATTTGTCGCAAACAGCAGATGTTCCTGCGTTTTGTCATTCAGGGAAGACATTATCAGTTAAAAGCCCTGCCATTCAGCCTGAACTCAAACCCAGAGGTTGTTCTCCAAGTGCTTGACTACGGTAACAGCGTACCTGCGTTGCAAGGAAATCCACATTTATCCTAGTCGATTGGCTAATCCGAATCCATGGAAGACCCCATGCTGGACTAGTTACTTACCTGTAACTCCTGCTCTCCAGCATGAGTCTTACATTTATTTATGTTTATTTATTTTTTGTATTTGTAGAGCGCACTGCAGCCCAAAGGCATCGAGGCGCTTTTACAGGAAATTGTATGTAAGCTTGATTCAAGGGTTAGAATGGAACAAAGTAGGGTTCCTTGGTTACAGATACAGTGGTCATCACAGAGGTGGTTACAGCAATGAAAAAACAGTAAGAAACAAGTTTCATTATTAGCATATAATACATTATTGGGAGAGTTTCATCCTCAGTGGTGGTGACATCCGGCCAAAATACGGCGAGATGTGACAGTGGGAGTAGGTACAGAGTCATGGATTCAGATGCGAACCCTCCCTCCTTCCCTCTCTGGCTCTTCTTGGTTCCTACTGTCACTTTACGTGTGTGACCAAATCTGAAGATGGCCATAGGGGTGGAGCTTAGGAGGACGAATGTCATTGACTGGGGCAGTATGACATAAAGTGACAGCAATAGGCTATAGAAGCGACAACAAGCAGTTTTTACCTTTAAATGAAACTGCTGTAATATTACAGAGGATTCCCAGCCTGATGATGGGGAATATTCATGAGCATGTGAATCCATGTTAGACCTGTGCTGGGAGCAGGAGTTACAGGGAAGTAACTAGTTCCTTAGCCCAAAGAGGTTATGCCCTTATTTTGTAATTAACTGACTAGTGGACATGATTACTTGTTAGTCTCTAAATATTGCTGAAAAGCTGTGGCATAAGCCATGCTCACGTATTACCGTGATGACATCATGCACATAATGACATCATAAATGTGATGACACCATACACGACATGGTGTCACAATGCAATAACAACCTATAAATCAACACTGAAATGATATCCTTCTCGAATAAGAAAAGGAAGAAATATGAGCAGACTAAAAACTAGGAGACTAACCTCAATAGAGGTTATGGGCCTCATTACAAGTTTGGCGATCCTGCAATAAGGGTGACGGTAGCAACGTACGGGCACTTTTTCGGGACCGCCAAAATAAAAGTTTTCCAGTAAGGGCGCAGAACTCCCAGAAGGCCTGACCTGCCGGGAGTTCTGGCCCCTACCAGCAGTGTTTTCTCTGAACCACAGGCACTGTTAGCAACGGTACCGGTGCTTTAGTGACCCCATTGCAGTGGCGTCCGATTATCAGATGTTATGTTGGTTTTCTATCCAATGTCCCAATACTGTTGAATTCCTATTCTTTGTCCTTATCCTTAACCTGTTGTTTGTTCTATCGTAGCTTGCAGGAACGTGTAGATTGGCCCACAAAGTAGATGCCACATGGGCATTTGACTGCTTGAATAACAGTATCTGTGTCACATGTTGCATAATTACGAAGCATGATCTTTTCTCCAGATCTTCGGTGATAAACTACATTACCGTTGATGACAACGCTTCATTTAGTACAGTGCATGCAGGGTAAAGCGCTGGTTCTCTTATTAGATAATAATGGTGGGGCATTAGAAATATATTTACAAGTCAGTCCCGGAAGTTGAAACTATGAGCATACCTGAATGAATACAATTTGCATCTCATTCTGCTCCCACTGTGTGAGTGAGCATCTTCCTCCAGAACTAGCTATTTACGCTGTTTTCATCCTCAGTAGAGGGACTCACATATTTTTGTCTAATTTTGAAAGACTTGGCATTTCACCCTAAATTAAAAAGGATATTCTAAATGGGGAATCTTTGCTTCTGTGGCGAGAGATGCATAGTTTCGCCTCCTTGATGGTGCCTAACAAGATAGAAACACGTGTTTGAGGTTGCTGTTGATTCATTTGTTTAGTGGATAAGTGCCTAGCCTTTTGGTGCTGGATTGTTCTTGTTGGTGCAGCCAGATGGATATGCAAATGTATATTTATTTTCTTGTATTGTTTTCTGGACTAAAATATGATTTTTAGTCTTCTTGAGTGGGTATCTTCCCATCGAACAGGCTCTTTAAGCTATCATTCTCAGAAGAGGGGTCGTCACATTTTGTTTAGTATTTGAAGACTTCAGAGATCACCCTCAATTAAAAAGGGTAAATCAGATGTGGACCGCTTGCTCTTTGTGCCTAGAGTGCCACAGCACAACCGATGATGCCCAACAATGCAGAAACATTTGTCTGGGGTTGCTGTTGGCATTCTTTGCTCAGAGGAGAATTGCCTAGTATTTTGGTGTTAGACTGTCCTTGTGGGACAGCCTGAACCGATATGCAAATGGATATGTTTTCTTTGGCAAGGCACATTGGGCCAAAATATGATTGTACACCCCCATGGATGGGCACGTTCCAACAGAACAGACTATTGTATCCCTTTTTATCCCCAGTAGAGGGGCTCTCACATTCCTGTTTAGTTTTAGAAAAGACTTGGTATTGCACCCTAAGTTAAAAAGGGTAGTGTGCCTGGGAGTGTCCGGGCGGATAGCTCAGGGGCAATGTGCTCACCTTGAAAGCAAGACGACACAGAGCAACACAGGTTCAATCCCCGGGTCTGGGCTTAGAAACCTCTGGATATTAAGCCTGTTATAAGTAACCTATCATATCATAAAAAGGGTAATCCAGTCTTAGGGCCTCATTATGGGGTTGCCAGTAGCCACCGGTAGTACCAGCGACCTACCAGCAACCTTTGCTTACCGTTATTTGCCACCTGATATCCCGGTAATTCTAGGATATTACGAGCGGTGGAGGAACGGAACACCGAAGCACTGGCACCGTTACTAACAGGGCCGGTGCTTCATCGATTTATCTACTGGCAGACTTGTAGTTTGCCAGTGCAGAAAAGGTGCCGGTAACAAAGTTACCGGCACCTTATTTCTACACTGGCATACCTATAATGAGGGCCTTTGAGTCCTTGCCCTTTTTGCATAGAGAAGAAGAACAAGTATTTTGTTCGGCAACAACATTAACAATTTTAAACAAATACAATAATCAAAATATTCAACAGTATTGAATTTAGACAATAAAATAATTAAAATAGCCAGACAGTGCAAAACAGAATAAAATCTTTACAAATTTCCATATACATTTAAAAAGGCCTTCCTATTTTTAAATATGCTGTTTTCATAAATTCACAAATATCCATAAAAACACATAGGGAGACACTGGGCCTCAATACAACTCAGGCGGTAGCCATGCCAGTAAAAACGTCAGGCTGCCGCCGGAGTTATGTGTTTTTTCCAAAAAAAGTCACTCCCCATTCCCATTTGAGTCCCATAGGCCTCAATGGGAATGGGGAGGACGGTAGCACCGGCACCATTCATAACGCTGCCGGTGCTACCGTCAAAGTCTGCGAGCGGGTGCCTTTCCGCCCGCCAGGTCAGACCTGGCGGGCGGAATAGTACCCGGCCGTCAAACTTGTCAAAAATCCAGAGAACAAGTTATTTAAACTGTGTTAGTTCTCAGTAAAGGGGTTCTCATATTTCTGTCTAGAAAGTGTCTCTGTGTTTTTTTTGTTTTTTTTTTGCAGTATCTATCAAAGAATTCAAACACCCGAAGAATGTCTTCACATAATAACGAATCATAGACACATGTAGGGTGCAGTATAAGATCACTGATTTGAATATGTTAGTGAGAATACTAGAGAATTCAGAGAATTCATGTTTAAAGGGTTAAAGTTATTACAACGAAGTAAATTACTTTGTGGTACTGCCAAAGTTCAAGACGATATGTGTCGCAGAGGACTAGGCTATGCAAAGTGAGGGGAAACGAGTATGCATCTATCTTTTCTGGGTCAGCTGCCTTGGTCAGTCAACACACCACCACTAGGTCCTCTGTCGGACCCCAAAACCACGCTTTGCCCTTCATTGCCACTTTGCCCTCGTAGTCAACTCTAACAGGGGAAGGGAAAAAATGTTGGTCAGTCTTAGCGAGAGAGAGAGACAATGAGAAATATATATCCTTTCTGGGTGTGCAGGTCTGCCTTCTGCAGTGGTCATTCAACACCACACCAATGTTCCCTCTAACTCATTATCTCAAAGTGTGGAAATGGTTGGCTTTGGTGCACGCATTATTTTCCCTTGTTCACAACTGACTAATGAGGTGAGCCACTTTGTGAACATGCAAGAGTTTGGAAGGGATTGCCCCCTCCCGCAACCACTGCACTACTTGCGTGTCTGGTGCATCTTCAAGCACTTTTTCCTAAGACATAGGCTGGTATAAAGGTAGTCCATCAGCCAGTCCCAGACTTCCAGGTCTGTGTCAGTACCTAGCAAAAGTACTCATATGCAGAGAAAAATGTTATGCACAATCAAACCCATTGTATGCTCAGTATAAACAATTGGTTTAGTTGTGGCTGAGAATTTTTTAACACTGCTCAGAGACAATGCAGAACGCGTTTTATGCCTTTGGAGAAAAAATAACATCCATGAGCATTATAAAAAAACAAATACTGCTCATCAAAACTGATGTGGATGTCAAAAATTTACGATGATACGTTATTTTCTAGATGGAACACTGGCACCTAAACATAGTGTCAATAAGAGCTCATGTGGCACTTTAATGACGTTATTCAGGGGCCAGGAAAACATGCCTCTCAGAATTTGTGTCAGGGTGATCATTGCATTAGAATAACTGCACCACAGAGTATGATGATCATCATTTCTGTGCCACTGATTGCCACTGCTACATTGTCCTGTGAACAGAGCAGTGGCAGCACTTACTCAAACCCAGCCCTACAGATAAGAGACATACATGCCACCCATTTCAACTCCCTTAACACAGGAAAATATGACAAACAAAAATAAGGGCGTACAAATAAGCCCAACGACAAATGGGAAACAATAAACATATTTGAGCCTACCACCTGCTTGTACACACAACGTTGTACTAGTCTTTTTGAATCCGCAGAGCGATGGCACAGGGCGGAGCTCTAATCATTTTACTGCCCAGTCTCATTAGGAATTGTAAGGTGAAAGAACATATTTTAATGATCATAAAATATCCTCATTGGCAAAGCTAATTATTTTTTTACTCTCTGAAAAATTATGTGATTTCAAGTAGGGAGTAAAATCTTATCAGAGCCCTTGCTTGTAACCCTCCCATAGGAAATGAAATTACAGGGCACATAATAGCGTCTAGAGCTATTTGCCCACCCTTCATCAACCCAGCATCAACAGAAATCCACAAGGGCCTCATGAAGTTTCTTATGGAGCTGCTTTGAAGCAGTTCACATAGAATGTAAAGGGGCTGGACAGCACATCTTTGTGCCACTGTCCAGCCCCTCAAGAAATGCTCAGGTCACCTTCTTGAATGAGGAGACATGAGCATTTCTGAAAATAGCACGTAATCTCTGCGCTCCTTTCATTTGCGCTATTGTTTGAGAATCTGTCCCCAAAGGTATAAGTGTGGTAGGCTCAAGTATAGGAGTCATGGCTGGGGAGAGAAGGTTATCTTAATAATATACATAGGCATACTTTAGATCTTCGGTTCATGGAGCCAGAGTTTCAGATGTGTTTCTAAACTCTTCATATTATATTCTGTATTTGATGTCTTAAGGTTTTTAAGGTCACGCTTGCATAGCAGGGTAATGTAATGTAAATAAAGTACACCAGAATATTGAGATTGATTAGTATAATTTAGCTTTATTAAGAGAGAAAGCAAATGTTGGGTAACTGCTGTGGTTTATGCCTTAGGTCTTGAGAAGATGGGAATTGTCTGTGTGAGCTGCTAAAACTCTTCTGAGCGGCACCGAGTGGGAAGCTGGGCAAGCACACCTGCGCACAGGTTAGAGGGAACAGTCCACTAGTGAGCCTTCTGATGTAGCCCCAACATCACCTCTTATGCCACCATCACCACCTGTCCCTCCCAGTCGGTTCTGCCGGGGTTGAAAAAACAAGTCAGTCAGTCTTAGTGTGAGAAAGATAGAGGGAGAGTGTGTGAGTGAGAAATTACTTATCTTTTCTGGGTGTGCCATCTTCAATTGTCACTCAACATATTATCCCTGGACGGGCCCAACACCACCCCTTGCCATGCCATCACCAGCTGTTCCTTCCAGTTGCCTCTGCCAGGGGAAGAAAATAAAATTGCTAAGCCTAAGTGTAAGAGAGTGACAGCGACAGAGAAAAAATACTCTTCTGGGTGTGCAGGTCTACTATCTTCAATAGTCACTTATCACACTGCCACTGGTCTTCTGGTACACCCCAACACCACCCACCATTGCTACCTCTCCCTTGCAATCAACTGTCTGTGAGTGTGCGAGAGAGAGAGAGACAGACAGACCAACCAAGAGAAATAAAGGTTCAGGGCTGCCCCTCCATTGAGATCGATTCCTCATGTTGGTCATTCTGCTCCTCCTAGCCTTCCTCTTTGCTGCTGCCCATTCGTGGTTTATCACTTGTCCTCTGGGACCTCTGGCTGATGGTCCACTCTGCCCTTCTCACAGCCCAATAATGTTCTGGATGGTGCTTCCTGGTGTGGTGATGAAAACCAGCCAACACAGTACTAAGCACCATCTAGCCACCCCAACAGCAACTCACAGAGTACCCAAGGAATGGCTTGCAGACCATTTTGGTGCTACTGGGATTCTACATCCCAGTAGAGCAGGAACTTCAGGGATCTGACAAGCAGGTTGCAATTGTGTGTTAGTGGTCATAATCATTGCAGGTTATGGCCTCCTGGCTTTGGCACTTTGGAAACTGCTGGTGGTGGTTGCTGCTGTACCAGCTGCTGGGTAGGTTCCACTCCAAGTAATAAAAGTCAATCCATCCAAACGAGCCAAAAAAAGAATGCAGGAGCTATGCGAAAAGCAAACATTTATCATAACAGCCTCGGCAGGGAATCATCTAACAAGTCATTCAATGACAAATTATAAGATGGCTGGTTATATAGCAAATTACAGAAAAGACAACAAAAATGTTAGTGTGATCAAAGTCTCTCATTGGACATCATCAATGTCATACATTTCCTAACTCTACTGGCCTATTCTAGCCTCGTGATTAAATTGACATGCTAATCAGTTCGCTCATTTGCATTGAGATCATCTCCGTTCACACGTTTTCTGATTGGATAGCACTCTTTTAAACGGTATCAGGTAATAACGTCCCTATATATATATGGTCGTCGTACATAATGTTGCTGAGAAAAGTTTGTGGTGACATTATATAGGTGACCATATATATTTAGGGACAGGGAGCATAGCTGCTTGCAAAGTTCAGTCTCTTACACTGGCATAGTTATGTCGGTGTGTGTGTGTGTGTGAAACTTTTTGAAAGGGACATTATGGTTAAGTTGCACTAATAAAAACCTATGAAATTCAATAAAAACCGAAAAACCTCAGAAATGTGCCAGTTATGGTAAGCTAAGCAAATTAACAAGGGGGGTCCTGGGAGTCCCTCTGCCAGACATTAGTCCTGGTTACAAGAGACTTACCCAGAGTCTTTAGCTCACTATCTGTCACAGAGAAGAAATATCCCAAACATATCAGTCTTTGTCCTGCCCTGGGGCAGTCCAGCACTGAAATGCTAGGCAATTCTCCTCTGAACAAGAGTACCAACAGCATCCCCAAGAGTACCAACAGCATCCCCAGACACGTGTTTCGGTCTGGTTGGACCTCATCAGTAGGGAGGAGCTGTGCCTCCCTAAGAGTAGTGAGCAAGGGGTCCACGTCTGGATTCCCCTAGTAACTTAGGGTGAGACCCAAAGTTACTTTAATATGCAAATTAACAAGGGGGGTCCTGGGAGTCCCTCTGCCAGACATTAGTCCTGGTTACAAGAGACTTACCCAGAGTCTTTAGCTCACTATCTTTCACAGAGAAGAAATATCCCAAACATATCAGTCTTTGTCCTGCCCTGGGGCAGTCCAGCACTGAAATGCTAGGCAATTTTCCTCTGAACAAGAGTACCAACAGCATCCCCAGACACGTGTTTCGGTCTGGTTGGACCTCATCAGTAGGGAGGAGCTGTGCCTCTCTAAGAGTAGTGAGCAAAGGGTCCATGTCTGGATTCCCCTAGTAACTTAGGGTGAGACCCAAAGTTACTGAAATATGCAAATTAACAAGGGGGTCCTGGGAGTCCCTCTGCCAGACATTAGTCCTGGTTACAAGAGACTTACCCAGAGTCTTTAGCTCACTATCTTTCACAGAGAAGAAATATCCCAAACATATCAGTCTTTGTCCTGCCCTGGGGCAGTCCAGCACTGAAATGCTAGGCAATTCTCCTTTGAACAAGAGTACCAACAGCATCCCCAGACACGTGTTTCGGTCTGGTTGGACCTCATCAGTAGGGAGGAGCTGTGCCTCTCTAAGAGTGGTGAGCAAGGGGTCCACGTCTGGATTCCCCTAGTAACTTAGGGTGAGACCCAAAGTTACTTTAATATGCAAATTAACAAGGGGGGTCCTGGGAGTCCCTCTGCCAGACATTAGTCCTGGTTACAAGAGACTTACCCAGAGTCTTTAGCTCACTATCTGTCACAGAGAAGAAATATCCCAAACATATCAGTCTTTGTCCTGCCCTGTGGCAGTCCAGCACTGAAATGCTAGGCAATTCTCCTCTGAACAAGAGTACCAACAGCATCCCCAGACACGTGTTTCGGTCTGGTTGGACCTCATCAGTAGGGAGGAGCTGTGCCTCCCTAAGAGTAGTGAGCAAGGGGTCCACGTCTGGATTCCCCTAGTAACTTAGGGTGAGACCCAAAGTTACTTTAATATGCAAATTAACAAGGGGGGTCCTGGGAGTCCCTCTGCCAGACATTAGTCCTGGTTACAAGAGACTTACCCAGAGTCTTTAGCTCACTATCTTTCACAGAGAAGAAATATCCCAAACATACCAGTCTTTGTCCTGCCCTGGGGCAGTCCAGCACTGAAATGCTAGGCAATTTTCCTCTGAACAAGAGTACCAACAGCATCCCCAGACACGTGTTTCGGTCTGGTTGGACCTCATCAGTAGGGAGGAGCTGTGCCTCTCTAAGAGTAGTGAGCAAAGGGTCCATGTCTGGATTCCCCTAGTAACTTAGGGTGAGACCCAAAGTTACTGAAATATGCAAATTAACAAGGGGGTCCTGGGAGTCCCTCTGCCAGACATTAGTCCTGGTTACAAGAGACTTACCCAGAGTCTTTAGCTCACTATCTTTCACAGAGAAGAAATATCCCAAACATATCAGTCTTTGTCCTGCCCTGGGGCAGTCCAGCACTGAAATGCTAGGCAATTCTCCTTTGAACAAGAGTACCAACAGCATCCCCAGACACGTGTTTCGGTCTGGTTGGACCTCATCAGTAGGGAGGAGCTGTGCCTCTCTAAGAGTAGTGAGCAAGGGGTCCACGTCTGGATTCCCCTAGTAACTTAGGGTGAGACCCAAAGTTACTTGAATATGCAAATTAACAAGGGGGGGTCCTGGGAGTCCCTCTGCCAGACATTAGTCCTGGTTACAAGAGACTTACCCAGAGTCTTTAGCTCACTATCTTTCACAGAGAAGAAATATCCCAAACATATCAGTCTTTGTCCTGCCCTGGGGCAGTCCAGCACTGAAATGCTAGGCAATTCTCCTCTGAACAAGAGTACCAACAGCATCCCCAGACACGTGTTTCGGTCTGGTTGGACCTCATCAGTAGGGAGGAGCTGTGCCTCTCTAAGAGTAGTGAGCAAGGGGTCCACGTCTGGATTCCCCTAGTAACTTAGGGTGAGACCCAAAGTTACTTGAATATGCAAATTAACAAGGGGGGTCCTGGGAGTCCCTCTGCCAGACATTAGTCCTGGTTACAAGAGACTTACCCAAAGTCTTTAGCTCACTATCTTTCACAGAGAAGAAATATCCCAAACATATCAGTCTTTTTCCTGTCCTGTGGCAGTCCAGCACTGAAATGCTAGGCAATTCTCCTCTGAACAAGAGTACCAACAACATCCCCAGATATGTGTTTCGGTCTGGTTGGATCTCATCAGTAGGGAGGAGCTGTGCCTCTCTAAGAGTAGTGAGCAAGGGGTCCACGTCTGGATTCCCCTAGTAACTTAGGGTGAGACCCAAAGTTACTTGAATATGCAAATTAACAAGGGGGGTCCTGGGAGTCCCTCTGCCAGACATTAGTCCTGGCCCAGAGACCTAAGCTACTCCTCACTGATGAGCCCCAACAAGGGCGAAACATGTTTGGGGATGCTTGTTGTCTCGTGCAGAAGGGATGTGGCCTAGCAGTTCGGGCTGGACTGCCCCTTTTGGGGTGGGGCCAAGTCTGATTTGCATATGATCTTTCCCTTCTGTAATGGCTTGGCAGGCGAAGAACGGTGGTCTGGAGGGTTGCCCAGAGCATTGCCAGTGGTTAAGATTAAGTCTAAACCTTCCAGCTATCACCTCTTTGTTTTTGCTATGTCACCCCGAGTAGGACGGGTATGCCCAGACGTGGGTCCCGAGCCTGCTGGGCCTAGAGACCCAAGCTACTCCTCACTGATGAGCCCCAACAAGGGCGAAACATGTTTGGGGATGCTTGTGGTCTCGTGCAGAAGGGATGTGGCCTAGCAGTTCGGGCTGGACTGCCCCTTTTGGGGTGAGGCCAAGCCTGATTTGCATATGATCTTTCTCTTCTGTAATGGCTTGGCAGGCGAAGAACGGTGGTCTGGAGGGTTGCCCAGAGCATTGCCAGTGGTTAAGATTAAGTCTAAACCTTCCAGCCATCACCTCTTTGTTTTTGCTATGTCACCCCGAGTGGGACGGGTATGCCCAGACGTGGGTCCCGTGCCTGCTGGTCCTACAGACCCAAGCTACTCCTCACTGATGAGCCCCAACAAGGGCGAAACATGTTTGGGGGTGCTTGCCAGTGGTTAAGATTAAGTCTAAACCTTCCAGCCATCACCTCTTTGTTTTTGCTATGGTAAGCTAAGCAACCATAACTCGTGCCACCAATGTACACTGCTAAGACTAACACCCAGGACATCAAAGATGACATCACAAATGTCATTGATGACATCATATCTGGCCCACTTGTTTTTGTTCACTGACATATCTAGGCCAGGTGGTTTTGTTCTCTGACAGAATATTACAATTCAAAAGGTGCTGTATATCTAGACGTTAACCTTGTCATATGTTCTCAAAATACTTTCCTTAGCGTTTGGAATCAGCTCATGCACGTTCATGGGGCAAAAGGCAGGCCTCAAACACACAATTCATTTGTATACATGAAGGTAAACTTTAATGCTATTAACATTTTCTGATGCTGCTGTTTCTTTCTTCCTTACTTTAATTTCCTTGCTTGTGCCTCTGATGTATATGCATTGTGGCTGTTCATATGTATTGTTTGTACTAGCACAAGTGTGTAGTAAGTCTTGAATTGTTAGCTAGCTATTACATGTTTAACATTACACAATAACCCCTGACATCTTGTTACCAACATTATAAGCACAACCCCTTGTAGGGACTTTTCAACAAAATTATTTTCACATGTGATGTCATCAATGACATTTGTGATGTCATCTTTGATGTCCTGGGTGTTAGTCTTAGCAGTGCACAGTGATGGCGTGAGTTATGGTTGCTTAGTTTACCATAACTGGCGAATTTCTGAGGTTTTTCGGTTTTACTTTACTTTAGCATAACGTCCCGTTAACACATTTTTATTTCATTGAATTTCGTAGGTTTTTATGAGTGCAACTTAGCCATAACGTCCCTTTAACAAAGTTTTTTCATTGAATTTCATAGGTTTTTATTAGTAGAACTTAACCATAACGTCCTTTTAACAAAGATTTGTCAGTGAATTTTATAGGTTTTTATTGGTGCAACTTAACTATAACATCTCTTTTACAATGTTTTTTTCAGAGAATTTCATGGGTTTTACCAGTGCATGCTATTTTCCTACAACTTACTAATATAATACTCCAATATAGCAACATTTTTGTCCAATTTACAGAGTTTCACCTTCGAACTCTGCCAATTCCCACCTTCTAGCATCATTTTTAACACTTCTATACTCTGTCCACTGTTTTTGCTTCCGTCGATGTCTGCGAACGTCTGACATCATCGCGGACCTTCCACACAGTACCACGTGTCCATGCGCTTGCGCGCAGCATGATGACGTGTCCATGAACGCGTTTGCACTTTGTGTTCGGGTCATTGCTTCAAGTACAGTTTGCCACTGCATTTTCTACTGATCTGGGAACTTTCAAGCTCAAAATGGACCCTTGCACAGCTCCTGCACCTATTCTTACTCATTATCCACAAACAATCTAGTACAAAGCACATACTTGGAAGTAAATAGTAGCAAAACTGCTATTTATCTTAAAAATGGCATCAGCTATTTTCTTCCTCCCCAAGAGCCACCACCACCACCAGCTGAAGGACCCACACAACAAAAAAAGCGTAGTATTTCCAAAGACAATGAAGAGAACCAAGAAGATGAGGTAGAGGAAGTGCCTTCCTCTAGCACTCAGAGAGAATCATGGGTGTGGCTATTCTGTAGTACTGTTGGGAATGTACCAAAGGCAGAAGCTACAAAAGTGAAATGCAGTGAGTGCAACTTTGTGCCACCCCCATGCACCGCCACACCAAATCCAACCACTGCAATGCTCTCAGAAAGATTGTTCCTTTCTTAGCAAGTAGTAGCTTGTCTTCCTCCACATCATTTTCCTCAACCGATACTGTAACCCAGAGCCTAGTTCTGTGGGGCACAAAATCTCACCAGCTACCTTGCAAGCAATAAAAGAGGCTGTTGATCCATATCTTTTGAAGGCAACAGTTCTCTGTATATACTGCAACACATGCAGGGGAAGCAATTTCTAGGTGCTTTTGAAGCTATAATCAAGGAGCATGAGAAACACTGCCCACTACATTAGAAGTAACACACGCGCAACATCTTCCTGTGTGCACCTGCCCCTCCATATTAGTGATTGGTGCCTCTTCCCTCATTTCCCTACCCACCTTACGTTCAAACCTTCCTGCAATTTTTTTTTTCAAAAACAACAAATGAAAGGTTCCTTTAGGAACCAACTTTCACAGTTAAAACATAGAACAACAAAAAAAATCTTATAGACTCCATCTACTTTACATTTCTCAGTAAAGTACATGGACTCAATACATTTTTCCAACATTTCCATTAGCATTTTGTGTTATGCTAAGGGGAATAATGTAGCGTTCATCCCCCATTCCAGGAACTGGAACGGGAGATAACGCCCTAGAAGCCCAAGTTATCGGTACAAGCGATGTGTGTCTGTGTGCGCCCAGAGGACTGTGGGCTTCGGGCATTATAAATAAATAAGTAAGTACATTAATTAATTAATAAATAACGAGTGCTCCAGACCATTATCCTCCATTCCAAGCCCTGCGATGGGGGATAGAGGCCATTAGTACCCTGGGTTCCCAAAGCGGGAACCCGGGGTGCTAAAAAATAGATTTTTCTTCCTACAGTGGGACACCTCCGACGTCCCGGTGTAGGAAGGAAAATCCTTTTCCAAGATGCCCACCATGGAAAGGGAAGGCGGGGCTCCGTACAGACAGATCCCCTCTTCCCTTTCCATGGCAGCCTGCAGAAGACAAAGACAAAACCCTATGACCATATTACCACAAGCACATTTTTTTCCCCTTTCAAATCTATCCCGCTTCCGAATAACTCTACCACATAGCCGATTCCAGGTGGACATGGTCACTTTAACCACATCACTCTGCAGGGGGAAGCAATTTCGAAGTGCTTTTGAAGCTATCATCAAGGATCATGAGAAACACTGCCCACTACCTCAGAAGTGACACACGCGCAACATCTTCCCCTGTCCACCTGCCCCTCCATATTAGTGCTTGGTGCCTCTTCCCTCATTTCCCTCCCCACCTTACGTTCAAACCTCTCCTGCAAACATTTGTTTTTCAAAAACTACAAAAGGAAGGTTCCTTTAGGAACCAACTTTCAAAGTTAAAACATAGAACAAAAAGAATTGTTATAGACTCCATCTACTTTACATTTCTCAGTAAAGTACATAGACTAAAAATGTTTTTCCAACATTTCCATTAGCATTTTGTGTTATGGTAATGGGAATAATGTGGCGTTCATCCCCCGTTCCAGGGACTGGAAGGGGGGCTAACAGCCCGGCAGCCAAGTTATCGGCCCAAGTGAAGTGTGTCTGTGTGCGCCCTGATGCCTGGGGCTTTCGCACATTATAAATAAATAAATACATAAATAAATAAATAAATAAATAACGAGGGCTCCAGACCATTATCCTCCATTCCAAGCCCTGCGATGGGGGATAAAGGCCATTAGCACCCCTGGTTCACAAAGCGGGAACTAGGGGTGCTAAAAAATAGATTTTTCTTCCTACAGCAGGACGCCAATGTAGGAAGGAAAATCCTTTTCCAGGATGGCCACTATGGAAAAGTAAGGCGGGGCTCCGTACAGAGCCCCTCTTCCCTGTCCAGACAGAACCCTATGACCATATTACCACAGGCACATTTTCTTCCCTCTTCCCTTTGCAAGGCAGCCTGCAGAGGGCAAAAACAGACCCTATGACCATATTACCACAAGCACATTTTTTTCCTTTCAAACCTATCCCACTTTCGAATAACTCTACCACATCCGGTCCCAGGCAGACATGGACACTTTAACCCAATTTTTCGTCCCTCGCGGTCATGGCCAGTAGCCAGATTGTCCGGGTCATGACCTTATTCCATGACCCGGACAATCCGGCCACTGTCCATGGCCACAAGCTATACCTCAGTGACCAAAGGTATATCACTATTTTTTGTACCTACATTATGAGACTTGTCAAAAAATAAAACACAGGCAGATTTGCAAAACCATGCTTTCAGGTCCTTGCCAATGCTCCTTACAAGAGTTTGCTTGAAAACCGCCCATGTTTTCAAAAGTGTCAAAATGTATGTACATACAATATTCATATAACTTAGCCCCCAACTTGACAAAATCCATTCAGACTTTACACAAACATTCAAGGTTGGGTCGATTATATTTCTGAAAACGTTTGTCCACATTCGTCAAATGGCAACAAAGTTATAAGCCATATAAAAATGTTGAGACCCCCCTCTAATTTAGCCCCGTCTTGAGAAAATCCCACCAAACTGTACAAAAACATGTATATCTAGATTTTAAATCGTTTTGCAAACGTTTGTTCCGATTCGTCAAATGGCACCACATTCATAAGCCTTTACAATATTTCGGGACACCACTCTAATTTTGCCCCCTCTTGACTGAATCCCACCAACCTTTCAGAATCAGGTCTAGAATAGAATTCCAAAATGTCAGTTTAATTGAGTGGCACCAAAGTTATAAGCCATCAAAGAACTGCTTTTCACCAACCCTGTAATGCAGCAATAGGCACAGATGCCCCCGAACATTTAAAGTGTCCGCGAACATCACAGGACTGTCCGCGAACATCTACAGTGTTCGCTGACTTTTTGGGGTGAAAAACACCAATTATTTGGCTTCTTATGGCCATATCCCATCCCACCCTCATCACCCCTTACCTCCCCAGAGATTGTTTGATAAGTTTGCCAAGCGCGAATCCAACATGGCGGGCGGTTCCAAAAATCTGACACACTTCACACTTTTTGCCAGCCAATCAGCGGGCACATTGGATGTCCGCAGACATCGCGTGACCCTCTGGACCAATCGGAGTCCGGTCCACGGACCGAACAGGGAAATGGGTGAGCAGAGCGGAGCCAGATATCACACATTTTCTGGGACCTACATCTGCCTGTTTAAAAAAAAAACTACTGGATGGATTTTCACTAAATTTACAAAATCACGCTTTCGGGACCAAGCTGCCGCTCCTGCGGCAAATTTGGTGAAAATCCGTACAGCAGTTTCAGCTGTAGGCGTGAGCAAAGTTCTTTCCCATTCAGTCTATGGAGAAAAGAAAATGTGGGTGCCCCCCTATAAGTTTGCCCCCCCTTCATGAAACCTCACCAAACTTTGCAGAATAATTTAGAGTGGCCCATATACTTTTTTTTCAAAGTCTGGTGAGGATTCGTCCACGGGGAGCGAACTTTTAAGCCGCCCAAAAAGTGGTTTTCCTATGAGTTGAGCAACTTACCCATAACTACACGGCCACTACTGCAGGCTGTGTAATATATATGTATATCACTAACAAAAAACATTGCTAAGGGATGTTATGGTTAAGTTGCGCTACTAAAAACCGATCAAATTCAGTGAAAAAATGTTGTTAAAGGGATGTTATGGTTACAAGTGAAACCGAAAAACCAATGAAATTCGCCAGTTATGGTAAGCTTAGCAACCATAACTCGCACCACCTCCGTGCACTGCTAAGACTAATACCCATGACATCAAAGATGACATCACAAATGTCATTAATGACATCACTGATGACATCACATGTCTGGCTACCCTTTCTTTGTAGTTCACTAACATATCTAGGGCAGGTGGTTTTCTTCAGTGACAGTCGGGAAGTAAAAATGCAAAAGGTACTATGTTTGTACACCTTACTCTTCTCATATGTACTTAGACTACTTTCCTTAGAATCCACTCCCATCATATAATACATATACATTGGGGAAGAAGCAGCCTTGAGACACAGCAATCATTTCTGTGCATGAACTGAAGTACTTAGGTTACAAACAATTTCTGGTAATGTTGCTGGTTTTTTGCTTACTTTACTTTCCCTGTATATGCTCATATTTGTATGCATTGTGGTCTCTTCATGTTTTGTGTGTAGTAGTACAATGATGAAGTAAGGGAGGCATTGTTAGGTACTTATTACATGTGTCACAGTGCACAAAACTCTGAAACAAAAGGATTCATCATTTTACTATCCAACATAGTGAGGTTTTGAATATTGCAGCTCTGTAGCGCATGATTAACAGAATGCCTACATTTGTATAGGAGTTTGTTCAGGTACTGAAATGAAGTCAGTAACACAATGGTGTTTATAGAAAAGCATCACCTAATGAACTATTTGGCGCATGATACTTTTTCCAATTATTTTTTTAACATTTTTCTGCCAACATTAAAATGACAATCCCTTGTAGAAGCTGTGCATAAAAACTAAATGCACATGTGATGTCATCAGTGATGTCATGAATGACATTTGTGATGTAATCTTTTTTTGTAACACATTTTATTGGTTTTCTATAGACATTACAAAACATAAAAACAACTTTGGCTCTGAAAGAGCCGAGTTATAACAACTCTCAATCGTGACATGGATCCAAGGTTAGCAATTTCAATTAATACCATGTTGTAGCTCACAATATCATAGCGGTCTTATGGATGTACATCATTCAGTTCACAGTCTTTCATTGCGCATCGTCCCATTTTTGCCAAATTTTCCGGGCTTTCCCTCGACATCCTCTGGCATTATACACACGCTGCCATACAGATGTTTACGTCTGTGACCCATTGTTCATATTGTGGGGTTGCCCCAGCCCCCCAAAATTGTGCTATGTTTCTTTTAATAAGAGCAGTTGTGGTTGAGAGGAAGGCTTTTTCATATCTCAACGATTCTCCCTCCTCTTCCACTCCCAATAGTAATAGTCTCAGGTCTTGCAGGATTGTTCGCCCCAAGACTCTCGACAGTTCATTACAGCATTGCGTCCAGTACTGTTGGATGTTGGGGCATACCCATAGTATGTGATAAAATGTGCCTTCTTCAGTGCAGCATCTCAGTCACTTTGAGTCTGCAATTTTGCCCCATCGATGGAGCACAACTCTCTGGTAATATACTCTGTGTAGTATCTTAAACTGGACAAGTCTGAGTCTGGACGATATCGCTGTTTCTCGGAGGTACATTATAATATTGACCCAGTCTTCCGGTTCAATTACACCTACATCATTCTCCAATTTAGTTTTTAGACTCAGTAGCTCAGGTGTGGCAAAGGCAGTTAGTGCACTGGACATGGTTCAGGTGATTTTAGTGTCAACTCTCTCCAGTACTAGATGTCTCTCTATTGGGGTACAATCAGGCATATCGGCAAGGGCTGGGAGATGATTTTCTAGTGCGTGTTGGAGCTGTGTATATCGGTACTGTTCAGTTGCGGAGAGGTTGAATTAGAGGGCCAGCTCTTCAAAGGGTATCAATTTGCCATTCAGTATGATGTCCCCGATCTTCCTAATTCCCGCTATTTCCCAGCTCAGCCATCTGGGCAATTTGCCTATTTCAGGGAGGTTCCTGTTTCCCGGCAGGGGCTGTACCGGGGTGATTTTCTTGTCCCAGACGATAAATTTGTGTGATTCTGCCCAGATTACTGCTATGTGGGCTGTCATGTTACGTATGGGGGGGAGCTTGTTGTTTGGTAGACATTCTAATGCGGTAATTCTTGGGTTCCCAGTTATGTCACCCCTAATGTGTGGTAGTGTTGGATCTCCATGTAGCACGTAGTTGACTATTGCCATTTGGCTCGCCCAATAATACATTTGCAGTCGTGGGAGTCCTATACCACCCTCCCATATGGACCGTTGCAGTGTCTGAAGTGCTAGTGATGTCATCTTTGATGTCATGGGTATTAGTCTTAGCAGTGCACAGTGGTGGCACGAGTTATGGTTGCTTAGCCTACCATAACTGGCAAATTTCAGGGTTTTTTTGATTTTACTTGTAACCATAACGTCCCTTTAACAATGTTTTTTCACTGAATTTGATAGGTTTTAAGTAGCACAACCTAACCATAACAGCCCTTTAACAATGTTTTTTGTTAGTGAACTTCATAGGTTTTTAGTAGAGGACAGTAACGGGAGCATTGCTTTAGCATAGTGTTGGCAGTAAAGGTAATATGTTTGCAGTATTGCACCTTCACCATAACATCCCCTTAAGAACGTTTTGTCAGTGATAGATTGTCTGCCATCCTCATGAACTTGTGGAAAGCCCAAATTCCCCTGTGTTTGTATCCATTTGTGCAACCCCTTTCCTTGCCTAATAGTGTCAGTGTATCTGACAAACGACAGGTGTGCATGTTAAGTGTTGGTGAAACTGGGCATGGTGTTTCTTTTTGTGTTAACATAGCATGGTGAGTCTGTGTCGCAAATTAGTAGCCGAGATAGCTGCAGGTAAGCAACATGGAGGTTTCCTATGCAGATTGCACCTGGCCAGTGTATCTGGAATCACAATGCAGGTATCCGTAGGACTGCAGTACTGGCCACATGGCCGCAAGCGCGGAAGCAATTTCAATTGCTTGTGGGAGCGCATGTCTATCCGTTGTACAACTATGTCCATGCCTAGGGCATCCTCTGTGCGCTGGTAAGAACGCCCCTGTCGGCAGCCTTACGGATTCATACGGTAGGCTACCGCATTTGAAGTACTCCACACAACTACGTGGGTTGCCCTGCAAACCTACCAATTTGTCCATGCACCATGCCTGCCTGTATGAGGCTGACTTGAATACAATTAACAGCAACCTCGAGTGTACGCTTGGCGTGCTAAATGTCATAATGTGCTGCTTGCCTTTCCATGACCTGTGAAACAGACACACTGTGTCTGCACTCAGCCCTGTGCCGGAGAGTGTGAAGGGTTTGCCTGCGGGTTGTACCGTTGGAGATAACTTTTAACTGCAGGAGTGACAATTTGTAGTGAGTCTGCAAAATGGCAAAGCTGTTGCAGCTTGGTCACCAACATAGTAGTGCATGTTTGTAACAGAAATACGTAAACAGCACATTTATACGGAGAGCAAACAATATTACTGTTGCTTAAAACAGAAGTGTAGCTGCATGGGTCGTGCTTAAGAATTACCTTCCTCCTGCACGTATTGAAGCTGCGTTTCTCCTTGTTGTAAGCATTCTTCTATTTCATAAATCAGTCATGTCCGTGCACCCTCGTCCTACGGCTAATGGCATACCATGAAGTGTCCGTACCGCATGTGACGAGAACAGCAATGCAAGCATAACGGACCAGTGGGCAGGGTACTACCCTGCCAAAAATGCAGTAGGGTAATTTAATGTACAGCATTCTCCACATAGGCTGCGGCCCACAACAGTGACACTCCTGTACGGCACCAGAGCTTTACAACACCATTGTAGACCATATGCTGCGCTAAGGACCATTACCTGCCAAAGGGCATTGTACTGTGCATGTACTGCTATGCCGTACTCTACAGAGGGAACTTACTTTGAAGTGCTTGGGGATACTCTGTCCGGGAGCGTGTCAATGAGTGGTGTCTATTGAAGTGAGGGCCACCCAACATGTGCCTCTCTCTGCACGTCCCGTATGGTATCCCTGTAGGTGCTGGCCCTTCCATACCGGCCCTTGCCTTTAGTTCCTTCGGTGGTGTGTGTCACAAGACGAAAAGAAACAGAAATGCACAGGAAAAGGAAAAAAGGTAAGTAAACAAAGCTCCTTTCAGAGTCCAACAATGTAAGTGGCAATGAAGGGAGGCAGGGCGCAGCACATCGTATACCCTCCACATATTGTGCACTATATAAAAGGAGCCGGGGTACTGTGGAAAACACTGCAGTGGAATCTGGTACAAATGCATCGCTGTTAAAAGACATTGTTGTGCGTTTGACAGTGCGTTTTCAAGACCTGAAGTGCGCAACACCTACCACAGCCATTCTTCCTATACTTCCAAAAAGGACAGCAATACAGTTTATGTAAGGCGTGCAAAATCGGAAATGCAGTAGTGTTAAGAGGAACGCTATTTGTGAGGAAAAATCTTTGTGCTTTGAAACGTCAGATTCCCATTTGTAAAGTACGACATTGGCACAAGTTGTAAAAAGGCACAAATACACTTCTTCGCAGTGTACTGCGCTTTCTCTATTTCCTGACCAAATGAAAAATAACGCAGCGACATGGGTGTCTGCGTAGTGCCATAACAATGTATGCAGGAGATCGCAAACAGACGCATGACCTAGCCAAGAGCCTCCTTCAGAGCAAACGGCACTGAAAATCGTGTTACATGTTCTGCAATTTTCCCTCCACAGTGAAGAACAATAATATGGTTGTGATTGCACCTCACCAAAGTGTCACACAGACAAACCAAAATCAATCACTTCATTGTAGATACTCCATACGAGTACAAATCCACATGATACAATCCACAATGACCTGCCACTACACATTGTCTTCTATTCACTGTCAATCAATGTATTTACAACTCCCCCACAAAGCATACGCTGTGGCTCGTGCAACACACAGCCATAAGCGCACCCTCTGCATTTCGCTCGACAAATACACTGTGTACCACAGTCTGTGCGTGCCATCCACACCCAGAGACCTTATTGACCAATCCTGTGTCCTCCACTGGTCCAATGTTATTGCCGCAATCTGCAAAAGGGGATTATGTCACGTGCAACCCTGCAACTGCCGCGATGTCTGCGGACCTTTCATGCTTTGCACGCGAGGGAGTGGGGGAATACATTTCAACCAGGGTAGAGGACCTCGTCAGTAGTGGCGGCTCTGAAAAGAGCCTTTTTTTTGTTATTTTTTTAAAGGTGCTTCCTTAGAAAGACAATATTTTTCTGTTTTGTACTTGAGCTCACATGCTTCCAGTAAGGTCTTCAGGGCAGCCTGTATATTGGAAAACAAAATATGATTGCCACTGGTCAACAAAGAAATTCCATTAGCATTGAAAAGGTGTACATATCGAGAACCAATGTTGTCATTATCACAGGAGAACATCTCAGCAGCACTCAAGAAGTCGCACATGCTTCGGTTGATTAGAACCCTTCCGACCTCTGGCTGGTGACAAACCGCTACGGCCGCACCCCAGCAACTCAAGGAGTAGTCCTTCTCTTTCCACTACTGTTGCTCCATCACTATCTCATTGGCTACTATTCAATAGTGTCACACGCATCCACCAATCGCATTCAAGCCACCATCATGCAACCGTGTCACTCCTGTACAGTACTTCACTTGTACCGTTACACATTCACACTGCAAGTGTTGTGCCTTTCCACAGCACGTCCCCTACAAAGTTCAGTAAAAGTATGCACAATTTCTCTATCCGCACACATCCACATGCCCACCCACAATGTGGCACGTGTAATCCTGACAGTACCGTGGAATCCGCTACCTTTTCTTGACATTGAGGGGTGGGGGAAGCAATTTCAAGCAGGGTAGGGGATTGGATCTTCCAGCGTTGCTGTGAAAATGTTTTTTATGTTGTTGTCTTTTTGTTAGGTGCTTAGGAGCAACTTTTTTTTTCTCTTTATAACCATTTCTGTTTGCCGCTCCTCACATTTTTACCAAATTCTGCTCAACGCTTCTTGCACAGTGTAAGCATTGCCAATTGCGCTGAAATAAATGCCATTTCTACGAAACCACTGGATATTTTGCGACCTCATGATCTCATAGTGGGTGGCGAACATCTCAGCAGTCTGCATCAATTCGCACATTCTTCTGTTTACAACACACCTTACAACCTGTGGCTGTGAACAAATTACACCGGCAACGTTCCATACTCCTCGTGGTGTTATGCATGAGAAGACAAAATTGGCAGTACGAAAAATCTGCATCACTGCATTCACCAACCTCTTCAGGTAATGGATTAAACGTCCACATGACATGTAACCCAAATGTAGACTTCCATAGTTCACCATGACAAAATCAACTTTTGTGACGGAGGCCACATATCTGCAAAGGCAAAGCAATCCGCCGAAACTGCACTCGTACTGACAGCCCCAGAGAGCGTCCACTCCTTCTAACCCGAAATTACCAGGAACGCCACTTTGCACACAACACCTGTGCAAATGGCGCACAAAGGTATCACTGACGATAAGCACTGTGTGTCTCTCCATCTCTACCAACCTCACGACACAGTAGTGGCCAACAAAGATACCGTCCCTTCCTATCAACCACACCTTAAACACCTGATTACCTAATTCCCACAGTTCCATTTCCATGCCCACGATGCTCATAATGGCAGGATGTGGCACGTGCGCTTTCCCAGCTACAGCGAGGGCCATGCCCCAGTAAATGAGACACAATACTTTTTCCCTTTACACTGGCATTTTACCACCATTCCATCATTGGGTGCTGTGAAAGTTTCACACACGCATGCACCAACCACATACAAAAGCTCTGCATTGCACACTAGCCTTTCTGTACACCATTCCATATTTACCCTTCAACACTTTCAATACACGTCACGTTTTCTTCCAAAGCACCTCCACCAGAACCTTCTGCCAAACCATCCACAATTTCAGCATCCACAAAGATCGTTAGCGGCATCTAGCACACCTTCGGCCAAGCACACATCTGTCTAGGATTTGCCCACACCCAGCACAGCACTATGGATCCATGCATGCAACCACGTGTGCAGCTAACATTATCCACAAAAGTAACATACGCAGTGGCACTTACACCCAACTCCCCCACACCATAGCACAGCCATTCACCAAAACATATCACTGTTAGCAGAATCCAAAAACATACCACAGCTTCCGCCACCCCTACCCCCTGCCATTCACAAACTATTGTGTCACTGTCAACCTACCCACACCATCTTCACAGCATAGGGCGCACTACAACAAATCTGCACATATCACAGTAATCAAGCACATATAAGCTGCACTTCACCCATACCCTCTTCCATTCTCACATTATACAAACACTTCACCCTGTGGCCACACTGCACAACTTCTCACTGCACCATCTCCAGCCCTACACCAAATACTGTAGCATATTCCATCTATCACCTCAACCACGGAACGAACAATGCACACTTTTTTACTCACTTCTGCTACTGTTGCACATGCACAATGTGCTCCACAACCATTCTCCAAAGATCACCACCCTCTAACTGATGCAGAGTCAAAAAGGCATTACCGCCGTGGGTGGCTCAAGCCATAGGCTCTTGAGTGCATGGCCTACGGTCCAGGGCCTTCGGCCATGCACCCAATAGTCTAGGCCTTGAACACACCCACTGCAACGTAATGCCGCCATGCATATCAGCATGTCACCAACTACCACAATCCACATACACACCACTGCCACCAGCACGCCTCCGACCCAACCTGTGCACCACAGTGGAGCCATGCAGCGAAAAATGCAACAGTTACCATAGTGTGCAAACAAAGCACTGTCTCTGCAAACCTATGCACTTTCCTTCACCTACTATGGTCTTACCCACTTCCATTCACAAACTATTGTGTCACTCCCAACCTAACCACATAATGTTCACAACATTGGCCCTACTCCCACCAATGTTTTCCACCACTCCCTCATTGGGTGCTGTGAAAGTTTCACACACGCATGCACCAACCACATCCAAAGGCTCTGCATTGCACACTAGCATTTCTGTACACCATTCCATATTTACACTCCAACACTCTCAATACACGTCGCATTTGCTTCCAAAGCACCTCCTCCAGAACCTTCTGCTAAACCATCCACGATTTCAGCATTCACAAAGATTGTGAGCAGCACCCAGTACACCTTTGGCCATGCACACATCAGTCTAGCACTTGCCCACACCCAGCACATAACTATGGATCCATGCATGCAACCATGTGTGCAGCTAACTTTATCCACAAACGTAACATACGCAGCGGCACTTCAACCCAACTCCCGCACACCATAGCACCAAAGCCATCCACCAAAACATATCACTGTTAGCAGAATCCACAAACATACCACCGCTTACGCCACCCCTACCACCTGCCATTCGCAAACTATTGTGTCACTGCCAACCTACCCACACCATCTTCACAACATAGGGCGTACTACAACAAATATGCACATATCACAGTAATCAAGCACATATAAACTGCACTTCACCCATACCCTCTTCCATTCTCACATTATACAAACACTTCACCCTGTGGCCACACTGCACAACTTCTCACTGCACCATCTCCAGCCATCCACCAAATACTGTAGCATATTCCATCTATCACCTCAACCACGGAACGAACAATGCACACTTTTTTACTCACTTCTGCTACTGTTGCACATGCACAATGTGCCCCACAACCATTCTCCAAAGATCACCACCCTCTAACTGATGCAGAGTCAAAAAGGCATTACCGCCGTGGGTGGCTCAAGCCCTAGGCTCTTGAGTGCATGGCCTACGGTCCAGGGCCTTCGGCCATGCACCCAATAGTCTAGGCCTTGAACACACCCACCGCAACGTAATGCCGCCATGCATATCAGCATGTCACCAACTACCACAAACCACATACACACCACTGCCACCAGCACTCCTCCCACCCAACCTGTGCACCACAGTGGAGCCATGCAGCGAAAAATGCAACAGTTACCATAGTGTGCAAACAAAGCACTGTCTCTGCAACCCTATGCACTTTCCTTCACCTACTATGGTCTTACCCACTTCCATTCACAAACTATTGTGTCACTCCCAACCTAACCACATAATGTTCACAACATTGGCCCTACTCCCACCAATGTTTTCCACCACTCCCTCATTGGGTGCTGTGAAAGTTTCACACACGCATGCACCAACCACATCCAAAGGCTCTGCATTGCACACTAGCATTTCTGTACACCATTCCATATTTACACTCCAACACTCTCAATACACGTCGCGTTTGCTTCCAAAGCACCTCCTCCAGAACCTTCTGCTAAACCATCCACGATTTCAGCATTCACAAAGATTGTGAGCAGCACCCAGTACACCTTTGGCCATGCACACATCAGTCTAGCACTTGCCCACACCCAGCACATAACTATGGATCCATGCATGCAACCATGTGTGCAGCTAACTTTATCCACAAACGTAACATACGCAGCGGCACTTCAACCCAACTCCCGCACACCATAGCACCAAAGCCATCCACCAAAACATATCACTGTTAGCAGAATCCACAAACATACCACCGCTTACGCCACCCCTACCACCTGCCATTCGCAAACTATTGTGTCACTGCCAACCTACCCACACCATCTTCACAACATAGGGCGTACTACAACAAATCTGCACATATCACAGTAATCAAGCACATATAAACTGCACTTCACCCATACCCTCTTCCATTCTCACATTATACAAACACTTCACCCTGTGGCCACACTGCACAACTTCTCACTGCACCATCTCCAGCCATCCACCAAATACTGTAGCATATTCCATCTATCACCTCAACCACGGAACGAACAATGCACACTTTTTTACTCACTTCTGCTACTGTTGCACATGCACAATGTGCTCCACAACCATTCTCCAAAGATCACCACCCTCTAACTGATGCAGAGTCAAAAAGGCATTACCGCCGTGGGTGGCTCAAGACCTAGGCTCTTGAGTGCATGGCCTACGGTCCAGGGCCTTCGGCCATGCACCCAATAGTCTAGGCCTTGAACACACCCACCGCAACGTAATGCCGCCATGCATATCAGCATGTCACCAACTACCACAAACCACATACACACCACTGCCACCAGCACTCCTCCCACCCAACCTGTGCACCACAGTGGAGCCATGCAGCGAAAAATGCAACAGTTACCATAGTGTGCAAACAAAGCACTGTCTCTGCAACCCTATGCACTTTCCTTCACCTACTATGGTCTTACCCACTTCCATTCACAAACTATTGTGTCACTCCCAACCTAACCACATAATGTTCACAACATTGGCCCTACTCCCACCAATGTTTTCCACCACTCCCTCATTGGGTGCTGTGAAAGTTTCACACACGCATGCACCAACCACATCCAAAGGCTCTGCATTGCACACTAGCATTTCTGTACACCATTCCATATTTACACTCCAACACTCTCAATACACGTCGCGTTTGCTTCCAAAGCACCTCCTCCAGAACCTTCTGCTAAACCATCCACGATTTCAGCATTCACAAAGATTGTGAGCAGCACCCAGTACACCTTTGGTCATGCACACATCAGTCTAGCACTTGCCCACACCCAGCACATAACTATGGATCCATGCATGCAACCATGTGTGCAGCTAACTTTATCCACAAACGTAACATACGCAGCGGCACTTCAACCCAACTCCCGCACACCATAGCACCAAAGCCATCCACCAAAACATATCACTGTTAGCAGAATCCACAAACATACCACCGCTTACGCCACCCCTACCACCTGCCATTCGCAAACTATTGTGTCACTGCCAACCTACCCACACCATCTTCACAACATAGGGCGTACTACAACAAATCTGCACATATCACAGTAATCAAGCACATATAAACTGCACTTCACCCATACCCTCTTCCATTCTCACATTATACAAACACTTCACCCTCTGGCCACACTGCACAACTTCTCACTGCACCATCTCCAGCCATCCAACAAATACTGTAGCATATTCCATCTATCACCTCAACCACGGAACGAACAATGCACACTTTTTTACTCACTTCTGCTACTGTTGCACATGTACAATGTGCTCCACAACCATTCTCCAAAGATCACCACCCTCTAACTGATGCAGAGTCAAAAAGGCATTACCGCCGTGGGTGGCTCAAGCCCTAGGCTCTTGAGTGCATGGCCTACGGTCCAGGGCCTTTGGCCATGCACCCAATAGTCTAGGCCTTGAACACACCCACTGCAACGTAATGCCGCCATGCATATCAGCATGTCACCAACTACCACAAACCACATACACACCACTGCCACCAGCACTCCTCCCACCCAACCTGTGCACCACAGTGGAGCCATGCAGCGAAAAATGCAACAGTTACCATAGTGTGCAAACAAAGCACTGTCTCTGCAACCCTATGCACTTTCCTTCACCTACTATGTCTTACCCACTTCCATTCACAAACTATTGTGTCACTCCCAACCTAACCACATAATGTTCACAACATTGGCCCTACTCCCACCAATGTTTTCCACCACTCCCTCATTGGGTGCTGTGAAAGTTTCACACACGCATGCACCAACCACATCCAAAGGCTCTGCATTGCACACTAGCATTTCTGTACACCATTCCATATTTACACTCCAACACTCTCAATACACGTCGCGTTTGCTTCCAAAGCACCTCCTCCAGAACCTTCTGCTAAACCATCCACGATTTCAGCATTCAAAAAGATTGTGAGCAGCACCCAGTACACCTTTGGCCATGCACACATCAGTCTAGCACTTGCCCACACCCAGCACATAACTATGGATCCATGCATGCAACCATGTGTGCAGCTAACTTTATCCACAAACGTAACATACGCAGCGGCACTTCAACCCAACTCCCGCACACCATAGCACCAAAGCCATCCACCAAAACATATCACTGTTAGCAGAATCCACAAACATACCACCGCTTACGCCACCCCTACCACCTGCCATTCGCAAACTATTGTGTCACTGCCAACCTACCCACACCATCTTCACAACATAGGGCGTACTACAACAAATATGCACATATCACAGTAATCAAGCACATATAAACTGCACTTCACCCATACCCTCTTCCATTCTCACATTATACAAACACTTCACCCTGTGGCCACACTGCACAACTTCTCACTGCACCATCTCCAGCCATCCACCAAATACTGTAGCATATTCCATCTATCACCTCAACCACGGAACGAACAATGCACACTTTTTTACTCACTTCTGCTACTGTTGCACATGCACAATGTGCTCCACAACCATTCTACAAAGATCACCACCCTCTAACTGATGCAGAGTCAAAAAGGCATTACCGCCGTGGGTGGCTCAAGCCCTAGGCTCTTGAGTGCATGGCCTACGGTCCAGGGCCTTCGGCCATGCACCCAATAGTCTAGGCCTTGAACACACCCACCGCAACGTAATGCCGCCATGCATATCAGCATGTCACCAACTACCATAAACCACATACACACCACTGCCACCAGCACTCCTCCCACCCAACCTGTGCACCACAGTGGAGCCATGCAGCGAAAAATGCAACAGTTACCATAGTGTGCAAACAAAGCACTGTCTCTGCAACCCTATGCACTTTCCTTCACCTACTATGGTCTTACCCACTTCCATTCACAAACTATTGTGTCACTCCCAACCTAACCACATAATGTTCACAACATTGGCCCTACTCCCACCAATGTTTTCCACCACTCCCTCATTGGGTGCTGTGAAAGTTTCACACACGCATGCACCAACCACATCCAAAGGCTCTGCATTGCACACTAGCATTTCTGTACACCATTCCATATTTACACTCCAACACTCTCAATACACGTCGCGTTTGCTTCCAAAGCACCTCCTCCAGAACCTTCTGCTAAACCATCCACGATTTCAGCATTCACAAAGATTGTGAGCAGCACCCAGTACACCTTTGGCCATGCACACATCAGTCTAGCACTTGCCCACACCCAGCACATAACTATGGATCCATGCATGCAACCATGTGTGCAGCTAACTTTATCCACAAACTTAACATACGCAGCGGCACTTCAACCCAACTCCCGCACACCATAGCACCAAAGCCATCCACCAAAACATATCACTGTTAGCAGAATCCACAAACATACCACCGCTTACGCCACCCCTACCACCTGCCATTCGCAAACTATTGTGTCACTGCCAACCTACCCACACCATCTTCACAACATAGGGCGTACTACAACAAATCTGCACATATCACAGTAATCAAGCACATATAAACTGCACTTCACCCATACCCTCTTCCATTCTCACATTATACAAACACTTCACCCTGTGGCCACACTGCACAACTTCTCACTGCACCATCTCCAGCCATCCACCAAATACCGTAGCATATTCCATCTATCACCTCAACCACGGAACGAACAATGCACACTTTTTTACTCACTTCTGCTACTGTTGCACATGCACAATGTGCTCCACAACCATTCTCCAAAGATCACCACCCTCTAACTGATGCAGAGTCAAAAAGGCATTACCACCGTGGGTGGCTCAAGCCCTAGGCTCTTGAGTGCATGGCCTACGGTCCAGGGCCTTCGGCCATGCACCCAATAGTCTAGGCCTTGAACACACCCACCGCAACGCAATGCCGTCATGCATATCAGCATGTCACCAACTACCACAAACCACATACACACCACTGCCACCAGCACTCCTCCCACCCAACCTGTGCACCACAGTGGAGCCATGCAGCGAAAAATGCAACAGTTACCATAGTGTGCAAACAAAGCACTGTCTCTGCAACCCTATGCACTTTCCTTCACCTACTATGGTCTTACCCACTTCCATTCACAAACTATTGTGTCACTCCCAACCTAACCACATAATGTTCACAACATTGGCCCTACTCCCACCAATGTTTTCCACCACTCCCTCATTGGGTGCTGTGAAAGTTTCACACACGCATGCACCAACCACATCCAAAGGCTCTGCATTGCACACTAGCATTTCTGTACACCATTCCATATTTACACTCCAACACTCTCAATACATGTCGCGTTTGCTTCCAAAGCACCTCCTCCAGAACCTTCTGCTAAACCATCCACGATTTCAGCATTCACAAAGATTGTGAGCAGCACCCAGTACACCTTTGGCCATGCACACATCAGTCTAGCACTTGCCCACACCCAGCACATAACTATGGATCCATGCATGCAACCATGTGTGCAGCTAACTTTATCCACAAACGTAACATACGCAGCGGCACTTCAACCCAACTCCCGCACACCATAGCACCAAAGCCATCCACCAAAACATATCACTGTTAGCAGAATCCACAAACATACCACCGCTTACGCCACCCCTACCACCTGCCATTCGCAAACTATTGTGTCACTGCCAACCTACCCACACCATCTTCACAACATAGGGCGTACTACAACAAATCTGCACATATCACAGTAATCAAGCACATATAAACTGCACTTCACCCATACCCTCTTCCATTCTCACATTATACAAACACTTCACCCTGTGGCCACACTGCACAACTTCTCACTGCACCATCTACAGCCATCCACCAAATACTGTAGCATATTCCATCTATCACCTCAACCACGGAACGAACAATGCACACTTTTTTACTCACTTCTGCTACTGTTGCACATGTACAATGTGCTCCACAACCATTCTCCAAAGATCACCATCCTCTAACTGATGCAGAGTCAAAAAGGCATTACCACCGTGGGTGGCTCAAGCCCTAGGCTCTTGAGTGCATGGCCTACGGTCCAGGGCCTTCGGCCATGCACCCAATAGTCTAGGCCTTGAACACACCCACCGCAACGTAATGCCGCCATGCATATCAGCATGTCACCAACTACCACAAACCACGTACACACCACTGCCACCAGCACTCCTCCCACCCAACCTGTGCACCACAGTGGAGCCATGCAGCGAAAAATGCAACAGTTACCATAGTGTGCAAACAAATGCACTTTCCTTCACCTATTATGGTCTTACCCACTTCCATTCACAAACTATTGTGTCACTCCCAACCTAACCACATAATGTTCACAACATTGGCCCTACTCCCACCAATGTTTTCCACCACTCCCTCATTGGGTGCTGTGAAAGTTTCACACACGCATGCACCAACCACATCCAAAGGCTCTGCATTGCACACTAGCATTTCTGTACACCATTCCATATTTACACTCCAACACTCTCAATACACGTCGCGTTTGCTTCCAAAGCACCTCCTCCAGAACCTTCTGCTAAACCATCCACGATTTCAGCATTCACAAAGATTGTGAGCAGCACCCAGTTCACCTTTGGCCATGCACACATCAGTCTAGCACTTGCCCACACCCAGCACATAACTATGGATCCATGCATGCAACCATGTGTGCAGCTAACTTTATCCACAAACGTAACATACGCAGCGGCACTTCAACCCAACTCCCGCACACCATAGCACCAAAGCCATCCACCAAAACATATCACTGTTAGCAGAATCCACAAACATACCACCGCTTCCCCACCCCTACAACCTGCCATTCGCAAACTATTGTGTCACTGCCAACCTACCCACACCATCTTCACAACATAGGGCGTACTACAAAAAATCTGCACATATCACAGTAATCAAGCACATATACACTGCACTTCACCCATACCCTCTTCCATTCTCACATTATACAAACACTTCACCCTGTGGCCACACTGCACAACTTCTCACTGCACCATCTCCAGCCATCCACCAAATACTGTAGCATATTCCATCTATCACCTCAACCACAGAACGAACAATGCACACTTTTTTACTCACTTCTGCTACTGTTGCACATGCACAATGTGCTCCACAACCATTCTCCAAAGATCACCACCCTCTAACTGATGCAGAGTCAAAAAGACATTACCGCCGTGGGTGGCTCAAGCCCTAGGCTCTTGAGTGCATGGCCTACGGTCCAGGGCCTTCGGCCATGCACCCAATAGTCTAGGCCTTGAACACACCCACCGCAACGTAATGCCGCCATGCATATCAGCATGTCACCAACTACCACAAACCACATACACACCACTGC
Source organism: Ambystoma mexicanum (assembly GCF_040938575.1). Lineage (NCBI taxonomy): Eukaryota > Metazoa > Chordata > Amphibia > Caudata > Ambystomatidae > Ambystoma > Ambystoma mexicanum. The sequence goes on from NC_090934.1 coordinate 1,190,848,305, forward strand.
CACCAGCACTCCTCCCACCCAACCTGTGCACCACAGTGGAGCCATGCAGCGAAAAATGCAACAGTTACCATAGTGTGCAAACAAAGCACTGTCTCTGCAACCCTATGCACTTTCCTTCACCTACTATGGTCTTACCCACTTCCATTCACAAACTATTGTGTCACTCCCAACCTAACCACATAATGTTCACAACATTGGCCCTACTCCCACCAATGTTTTCCACCACTCCCTCATTGGGTGCTGTGAAAGTTTCACACACGCATGCACCAACCACATCCAAAGGCTCTGCATTGCACACTAGCATTTCTGTACACCATTCCATATTTACACTCCAACACTCTCAATACACGTCGCGTTTGCTTCCAAAGCACCTCCTCCAGAACCTTCTGCTAAACCATCCACGATTTCAGCATTCACAAAGATTGTGAGCAGCACCCAGTACACCTTTGGCCATGCACACATAAGTCTAGCACTTGCCCACACCCAGCACATAACTATGGATCCATGCATGCAACCATGTGTGCAGCTAACTTTATCCACAAACGTAACATACGCAGCGGCACTTCAACCCAACTCCCGCACACCATAGCACCAAAGCCATCCACCAAAACATATCACTGTTAGCAGAATCCACAAACATACCACCGCTTACGCCACCCCTACCACCTGCCATTCGCAAACTATTGTGTCACTGCCAACCTACCCACACCATCTTCACAACATAGGGCGTACTACAACAAATCTGCACATATCACAGTAATCAAGCACATATAAACTGCACTTCACCCATACCCTCTTCCATTCTCACATTATACAAACACTTCACCCTGTGGCCACACTGCACAACTTCTCACTGCACCATCTACAGCCATCCACCAAATACTGTAGCATATTCCATCTATCACCTCAACCACGGAACAAACAATGCACACTTTTTTACTCACTTCTGCTACTGTTGCACATGTACAATGTGCTCCACAACCATTCTCCAAAGATCACCACCCTCTAACTGATGCAGAGTCAAAAAGGCATTACCACCGTGGGTGGCTCAAGCCCTAGGCTCTTGAGTGCATGGCCTACGGTCGAGGGCCTTCGGCCATGCACCCAATAGTCTAGGCCTTGAACACACCCACCGCAACGTAATGCCGCCATGCATATCAGCATGTCACCAACTACCACAAACCACGTACACACCACTGCCACCAGCACTCCTCCCACCCAACCTGTGCACCACAGTGGAGCCATGCAGCGAAAAATGCAACAGTTACCATAGTGTGCAAACAAATGCACTTTCCTTCACCTATTATGGTCTTACCCACTTCCATTCACAAACTATTGTGTCACTCCCAACCTAACCACATAATGTTCACAACATTGGCCCTACTCCCACCAATGTTTTCCACCACTCCCTCATTGGGTGCTGTGAAAGTTTCACACACGCATGCACCAACCACATCCAAAGGCTCTGCATTGCACACTAGCATTTCTGTACACCATTCCATATTTACACTCCAACTTTCTCAATACACGTCGCGTTTGCTTCCAAAGCACCTCCTCCAGAACCTTCTGCTAAACCATCCACGATTTCAGCATTCACAAAGATTGTGAGCAGCACCCAGTACACCTTTGGCCATGCACACATCAGTCTAGCACTTGCCCACACCCAGCACATAACTATGGATCCATGCATGCAACCATGTGTGCAGATAACTTTATCCACAAACGTAACATACACAGCGGCACTTCAACCCAACTCCCGCACACCATAGCACCAAAGCCATCCACCAAAACATATCACTGTTAGCAGAATCCACAAACATACCACCGCTTACGCCACCCCTACCACCTGCCATTCGCAAACTATTGTGTCACTGCCAACCTACCCACACCATCTTCACAACATAGGGTGTACTACAACAAATCTGCACATATCACAGTAATCAAGCACATATAAACTGCACTTCACCCATACCCTCTTCCATTCTCACATTATAGAAACACTTCACCCTGTGGCCACACTGCACAACTTCTCACTGCACCATCTCCAGCCATCCACCAAATACTGTAGCATATTCCATCTATCACCTCAACCACGGAACGAACAATGCACACTTTTTTACTCACTTCTGCTACTGTTGCACATGTACAATGTGCTCCACAACCATTCTCCAAAGATCACCACCCTCTAACTGATGCAGAGTCAAAAAGGCATTACCGCCGTGGGTGGCTCAAGCCCTAGGCACTTGAGTGCATGGCCTACGGTCCAGGGCCTTCGGCCATGCACCCAATAGTCTAGGCCTTGAACACACCCACCGCAACGTAATGCCGCCATGCATATCAGCATGTCACCAACTACCACAAACCACATACACACCACTGCCCCCAGCACTCCTCCCACCCAACCTGTGCACCACAGTGGAGCCATGCAGCGAAAAATGCAACAGTTACCATAGTGTGCAAACAAAGCACTGACTCTGCAACCCTATGCACTTTCCTTCACCTACTATGGTCTTACCCACTTCCATTCACAAACTATTGTGTCACTCCCAACCTAACCACATAATGTTCACAACATTGGCCCTACTCCCACCAATGTTTTCCACCACTCCCTCATTGGGTGCTGTGAAAGTTTCACACACGCATGCACCAACCACATCCAAAGGCTCTGCATTGCACACTAGCATTTCTGTACACCATTCCATATTTACACTCCAACACTCTCAATACACGTCGCGTTTGCTTCCAAAGCACCTCCTCCAGAACCTTCTGCTAAACCATCCACGATTTCAGCATTCACAAAGATTGTGAGCAGCACCCAGTTCACCTTTGGCCATGCACACATCAGTCTAGCACTTGCCCACACCCAGCACATAACTATGGATCCATGCATGCAACCATGTGTGCAGCTAACTTTATCCACAAACGTAACATACGCAGCGGCACTTCAACCCAACTCCCGCACACCATAGCACCAAAGCCATCCACCAAAACATATCACTGTTAGCAGAATCCACAAACATACCACCGCTTACGCCACCCCTACAACCTGCCATTCGCAAACTATTGTGTCACTGCCAACCTACCCACACCATCTTCACAACATAGGGCGTACTACAAAAAATCTGCACATATCACAGTAATCAAGCACATATAAACTGCACTTCACCCATACCCTCTTCCATTCTCACATTATACAAACACGTCACCCTGTGGCCACACTGCACAACTTCTCACTGCACCATCTCCAGCCATCCACCAAATACTGTAGCATATTCCATCTATCACCTCAACCACGGAACGAACAATGCACACTTTTTTACTCACTTCTGCTACTGTTGCACATGCACAATGTGCTCCACAACCATTCTCCAAAGATCACCATCCTCTAACTGATGCAGAGTCAAAAAGGCATTACCGCCGTGGGTGGCTCAAGCCCTAGGCTCTTGAGTGCATGGCCTACGTTCCAGGGCCTTCGGCCATGCACCCAATAGTCTAGGCCTTGAACACACCCACCGCAACGTAATGCCGCCATGCATATCAGCATGTCACCAACTACCACAAACCACATACACACCACTGCCACCAGCACTCCTCCCACCCAACCTGTGCACCACAGTGGAGCCATGCAGCGAAAAATGCAACAGTTACCATAGTGTGCAAACAAAGCACTGTCTCTGCAACCCGATGCACTTTCCTTCACCTACTATGGTCTTACCCACTTCCATTCACAAACTATTGTGTCACTCCCAACCTAACCACATAATGTTCACAACATTGGCCCTACTCCCACCAATGTTTTCCACCACTCCCTCATTGGGTGCTGTGAAAGTTTCACACACGCATGCACCAACCACATCCAAAGGCTCTGCATTGCACACTAGCATTTCTGTACACCATTCCATATTTACACTCCAACACTCTCAATACACGTCGCGTTTGCTTCCAAAGCACCTCCTCCAGAACCTTCTGCTAAACCATCCACGATTTCAGCATTCACAAAGATTGTGAGCAGCACCCAGCACACCTTTGGCCATGCACACATCAGTCTAGGACTTGCCCACACCCAGCACATAACTATGGATCCATGCATGCAACCATTTGTGCAGCTAACTTTATCCACAAACGTAACATACGCAGCGGCACTTCAACCCAACTCCCGCACACCATAGCACCAAAGCCATCCACCAAAACATATCACTGTTAGCAGAATCCACAAACATACCACCGCTTACGCCACCCCTACCACCTGCCATTCGCAAACTATTGTGTCACTGCCAACCTACCCACACCATCTTCACAACATAGGGCGTACTACAACAAATCTGCACATATCACAGTAATCAAGCACATATAAACTGCACTTCACCCATACCCTCTTCCATTCTCACATTATAGAAACACTTCACCCTGTGGCCACACTGCACAACTTCTCACTGCACCATCTCCAGCCATCCACCAAATACTGTAGCATATTCCATCTATCACCTCAACCACGGAACGAACAATGCACACTTTTTTACTCACTTCTGCTACTGTTGCACATGCACAATGTGCTCCACAACCATTCTCCAAAGATCACCACCCTCTAACTGATGCAGAGTCAAAAAGGCATTACCACCGTGGGTGGCTCAAGCCCTAGGCTCTTGAGTGCATGGCCTACGGTCCAGGGCCTTCGACCATGCACCCAATAGTCTAGGCCTTGAACACACCCACCGCAACGCAATGCCGCCATGCATATCAGCATGTCACCAACTACCACAAACCACATACACACCACTGCCACCAGCACTCCTCCCACCCAACCGGTGCACCACAGTGGAGCCATGCAGCGAAAAATGCAACAGTTACCATAGTGTGCAAACAAAGCACTGTCTCTGCAACCCTATGCACTTTCCTTCACCTACTATGGTCTTACCCACTTCCATTCACAAATTATTGTGTCACTCCCAACCTAACCACATAATGTTCACAACATTGGCCCTACTCCCACCAATGTTTTCCACCACTCCCTCATTGGGTGCTGTGAAAGTTTCACACACGCATGCACCAACCACATCCAAAGGCTCTGCATTGCACACTAGCATTTCTGTACACCATTCCATATTTACACTCCAACACTCTCAATACATGTCGCGTTTGCTTCCAAAGCACCTCCTCCAGAACCTTCTGCTAAACCATCCACAATTTCAGCATTCACAAAGATTGTGAGCAGCACCCAGTACACCTTTGGCCATGCACACATCAGTCTAGCACTTGCCCACACCCAGCACATAACTATGGATCCATGCATGCAACCATGTGTGCAGCTAACTTTATCCACAAACGTAACATACGCAGCGGCACTTCAACCCAACTCCCGCACACCATAGCACCAAAGCCATCCACCAAAACATATCACTGTTAGCAGAATCCACAAACATACCACCGCTTACGCCAACCCTACCACCTGCCATTCGCAAACTATTGTGTCACTGCCAACCTACCCACACCATCTTCACAACATAGGGCGTACTACAACAAATCTGCACATATCACAGTAATCAAGCACATATAAACTGCACTTCACCCATACCCTCTTCCATTCTCACATTATACAAACACTTCACCCTGTGGCCACACTGCACAACTTCTCACTGCACCATCTCCAGCCATCCACCAAATACTGTAGCATATTCCATCTATCACCTCAACCACGGAACGAACAATGCACACTTTTTTACTCACTTCTGCTACTGTTGCACATGTACAATGTGCTCCACAACCATTCTCCAAAGATCACCACCCTCTAACTGATGCAGAGTCAAAAAGGCATTACCGCCGTGGGTGACTCAAGTCCTAGGCTCTTGAGTGCATGGCCTACGGTCCAGGGCCTTCGGCCATGCACCCAATAGTCTAGGCCTTGAACACACCCACCGCAACGTAATGCCGCCATGCATATCAGCATGTCACCAACTACCACAAACCACATACAGACCACTGCCACCAGCACTCCTCCCACCCAACCTGTGCACCACAGTGGAGCCATGCAGCGAAAAATGCAACAGTTACCATAGTGTGCAAACAAATCACTGTCTCTGCAACCCTATGCACTTTCCTTCACCTACTATGGTCTTACCCACTTCCATTCACAAACTATTGTGTCACTCCCAACCTAACCACATAATGTTCACAACATTGGCCCTACTCCCACCAATGTTTCCCACCACTCCCTCATTGGCTGCTGTGAAAGTTTCACACACGCATGCACCAACCACATCCAAAGGCTCTGGATTGCACACTAGCATTTCTGTACACCATTCCATATTTACACTCCAACACTCTCAATACACGTCGCGTTTGCTTCCAAAGCACCTCCTCCAGAACCTTCTGCTAAACCATCCACGATTTCAGCATTCACAAAGATTGTGAGCAGCACCCAGCACACCTTTGGCCATGCACACATCAGTCTAGGATTTGCCCACACCCAGCACATAACTATGGATCCATGCATGCAACCATTTGTGCAGCTAACTTTATCCACAAACGTAACATACGCAGCGGCACTTCAACCCAACTCCCGCACACCATAGCACCAAAGCCATCCACCAAAACATATCACTGTTAGCAGAATCCACAAACATACCACCGCTTACGCCACCCCTACCACCTGCCATTCGCAGACTATTGTGTCACTGCCAACCTACCCACACCATCATCACAACATAGGGCGTACTACAACAAATCTGCACATATCACAGTAATCAAGCACATATAAGGTGCACTTCACCCATACCCTCTTCCATTCTCACATTATACAAACACTTCACCCTGTGGCCACACTGCACAACTTCTCACTGCACCATCCCCAGCCCTACACCAAATACTATAGCATATTCCAACTATCACCTCAACCATGGAACGAACAATGCACGCTTTTCTACTCACTTCTGTGGCTGTTGCACATGCACAATGTGCTCCACAACCATTCTCAAAAGATCCCCACCCTCTAACTAATGCAGAGTCAAAAAGGCATTACCGCCGTGGGTGGCTCAAGCCCTAGGCTCTTGAGTGCATGGCCTACGGTCCAGGGCCTTCGGCCATGCACCCAATAGTCTAGGCCTTGAACACACCCACCGCAACGCAATGCCGCCATGCATATCAGCATGTCACCAACTACCACAAACCACATACACACCACTGCCACCAGCACTCCTCCCACCCAACCGGTGCACCACAGTGGAGCCATGCAGCGAAAAATGCAACAGTTACCATAGTGTGCAAACAAAGCACTGTCTCTGCAACCCTATGCACTTTCCTTCACCTACTATGGTCTTACCCACTTCCATTCACAAACTATTGTGTCACTCCCAACCTAACCACATAATGTTCACAACATTGGCCCTACTCCCACCAATGTTTTCCACCACTCCCTCATTGGGTGCTGTGAAAGTTTCACACACGCATGCACCAACCACATCCAAAGGCTCTGCATTGCACACTAGCATTTCTGTACACCATTCCATATTTACACTCCAACACTCTCAATACATGTCGCGTTTGCTTCCAAAGCACCTCCTCCAGAACCTTCTGCTAAACCATCCACAATTTCAGCATTCACAAAGATTGTGAGCAGCACCCAGTACACCTTTGGCCATGCACACATCAGTCTAGCACTTGCCCACACCCAGCACATAACTATGGATCCATGCATGCAACCATTTGTGCAGCTAACTTTATCCACAAACGTAACATACGCAGCGGCACTTCAACCCAACTCCCGCACACCATAGCACCAAAGCCATCCACCAAAACATATCACTGTTAGCAGAATCCACAAACATACCACCGCTTACGCCACCCCTACCACCTGCCATTCGCAAACTATTGTGTCACTGCCAACCTACCCACACCATCTTCACAACATAGGGCGTACTACAACAAATCTGCACATATCACAGTAATCAAGCACATATAAGCTGCACTTCACCCATACCCTCTTCCATTCTCACATTATACAAACACTTCACCCTGTGGCCACACTGTACAACTTCTCACTGCACCATCTCCAGCCCTACACCAAATACTATAGCATATTCCAACTATCACCTCAACCATGGAATGAACAATGCACGCTTTTTTACTCACTTCTGCGGCTGTTGCACATGCACAATGTGCTCCACAACCATTCTCAAAAGATCACCACCCTCTAACTAATGCAGAGTCAAAAAGGCATTACTGCCGTGGGTGTGCTCAAGCCCTAGGCTGTTGAGTGCATGCCCTACGGCCTAGGGCCTTCGGCCATGCACCCAATAGTCTTGGCCTTGAACACACCCACTGCAAAGTAATGCCACCATGCATGTCAGTATGTCACCAACTACCACAATACAAATACACACCACTGCCACCAGCACTCCAACCCAACCTGCGCACCACAATGGAGCCATGCAGCAAAAAATGCAACAGTTACCATAGTGTACAAACAAAGCCTGTCTCTGCAACCCTATGCACTTTCCTTCACCTACTATGGTCTTACCCTCTTCCATTCACAAACTATTGTGTCACTCCCAACCTAACCACATAATGTTCACAACATTGGCCCTACTCCCACCAATGTGCACACACCAGAATATGCCAGCACCACCCTTTTACCTGATGCAGAGTCAAACATGCATTGCTGCAGTGGGTGTGCTGAAACCCTAGACTCTTGAGTGCATGGCCTACGGCCTTCTGCCATGCACCCAATAGTCTAGTCCTTCAACACACCCACTGTAACGTAATGCAAGCATGCATGCCACCATGTGCCTTACTACCGCAATCCACCCACATAGCACAGCCACCCGCGCTCCCACCCAACCTATGTCATGTGCAATTCACTCCCCTTCTCAAAAACACCTGCCATCACTCCCATACTTACCCACATTCCGTGACCAAAAAGATGTAAGAGTTTTCACGTTTTAAAAAGAAATTCACCTAACAATGACATCACAGGAAAATACAAAACTTCTAATGTTGGCACCATTGAAACAGTCTAAAATGTACAACCCATCTAACAGCACAACATGAAATGATGGTCAAATGCTACACATGTACATTTCTGCATTGTAGGTTAACACCAAATTAAATTACCTAACTTTGCAGAAGGTAATCACACAGAGCTGCTAGGCAACCTTTGCCACTGCTCTGTAGCAGCAGCCTTGCCAATACATATGTATTGCTGCAGTGCAGATTCAGTACTGAATGACATGAAGACTGCTACCCCCCTCAGTCTGATAGGCTGATGCTGTGTGATGGTGGTACGCTCTGCCACTTGCCTTCCCTTGTGGTTCACCTAAAGGGGTCACGTAGCTGTCAGGTCAGTGGATTGGTCAGAGCCCAATCAATGTAATCACCTACCAGGCCACTGTTGAGAAAGACTACTTAATGTGTTCAATGCTTTGTCCTGCTACATGCCGTAGAGTCACAAAAATCTCCTGCCACTGTAAAAAGCAGTACTATCTGTCACTCAAATCTGTAGGTCGTAGCACTGCTTAAAAAGCTGTAGCCTAGTGCCTAAATCTGTTGGTTTGACAACTCACCACAGAAAGCGGTCGCCGCAAACAGGTCGCCGCACAAGCTATCAGCCCTTTACGACAGCTGCCTCCATTCACCACACAAGGCAGTCGCCTGTCGAGGTACCCGCCAATTGGCGCTATACGCACAAATACTGCAGGCACACCTCTGTCTTCTTCCACCTCATTACATATGTCACATGAACCATTTATGACTCCCCCACCCTTTCCATACCTTCTGACCACCAACACATGGCGTACAGTATATTTTCCAGTCCCTTTCGGCACCACACTGTCCTCCGATACACCATGGCAGCGGTTCCCGAAAACTTTGACACACAGCACGCTTCCCTCCAGCCAACCACGGGCCGCGTCCAATGTTCGCCGACATCACGGCGTACCGCAGACCAATGACACTTTGATCTGTGGAGCGAACAGGGAAATGGGTCCGGGAAGCGGACCCAGATATCACTAATTTTTTGGGATGTACATTTCAGTCCTTTGCAACAAAACTACTGGTCAGATTGCCACCAAACACACAAAAGCACACTTTCTGACCCAAGCCCTCGCCCCTTCCGCAAATTTTGTGCAAATCCGTCCAGCCGTTCGGCCTGTTGCCGTGCGCAAATTCTTTCCCCATTCAGTCTATGGAAAGAAAAAAAACGTGGGACCCCCCCTATAACCTTGCCCAACATGGCAAAAAAAATCTGAGCCAGTCATATACTTTTTTTGCAACGTTTGGTGATGATTCCTCCAGGGGGAGCAAAGTTATAAGCCGCACAAAAAAGTGATCTTCTTATGGGTTTAGAAACGTAACCATAACTAGACGCCCACTACTGTGGGCCGTGTAATATATATATATAGGAATGTCCATTTGAGCCAAGTCACACATTCCACAACGCCACCTAGTAGCCATCACTGGAAGTTCACCTCCACTTCTGAGTCACAACAGCAAGGCACTGTGGGTATGCAAATTTGCTCAAATGCAAACCTTTTTCTCCAGGAAATTGTCTTTGTCTAAGAGGGCAGTTCTACTTTATGCATAGCTTAATCAACCCAAGACAGACATTTAGAAGGCTGCCAGGACAACTGCATACCTGGTTTCACCCTTATTAGGATAATCAGTGCAGCATAATCCTGACAGCTATGTGGTTGGAGCGTTTGACCATGTTTTCACAACATACATATCTTCTTTTCATCAGTGAACATCACTGCAAGTTGAGTTGCACTACCGCAAGGCTTCCATGCACACAAGTCAGGCAGAGTTCAGGTCACAGAGTAATCATGAAGTCTTTATTTGTTAAAATCTTCAGATCCCAAAATTGTTACGAGTGAATGGTGGCATCACATCTATGACTCGTTTCACAACGTACCCGTTGCTTCTTCAAATTACCCAATCTCCTATAACACCACATTAAAATACGAAAACACTGAGTGTCACATGACATGGGAACTCAACAACTAGTTGGACAGCCAAAAATACAAGTAGGTGCATAGTGCTTAGTCCATCTTTTGTATGGAGTTAGGGATTTTGTCAGCCATTTCGGATTGTGTGTCCAACGTTAGCAACACGCACAGCATTGTGATCCATACTCCTTATGATACCTCCAGCGATAGATACTCTAATCAAAATTCGGGCAGAGAGTTTACAAACATGGCATCAACTATTGGCCCATATGAAGGAATACTGTTAAAGATCAAACCCGGCCCTACGCTTGTGCAAATGGCAAAAGTGCCTAGACGTTGGCAGTTACAAGAATATAGTATAAAAGGGCAAATGGCAGTTTTCTGTGTTACATTGGCCAAGGTGCAAAGTGCCATGTGCAATCCGCAGAGATAAAGTGCATAATAGCAGCATCAAAGGTCAGATTTAAATGCAACAATCTTCAAACCAAAGTGCAATTTGAAAAGGCAAATTCCTATATGTGTCGCACTGTGACTGTATATGCATCTAAAGTGCTTAGTGCAATGTGCAATCAGCAAAATAGAGAACATAATAGCAGCATCAGAAGTCAGAAATCAGATTGTGAGTGCAACGTTGTTCATACCAAAGTGCGATATGCTGGTGCAAATATACAATTCCTATATCCATCACATTGGCTAAAGTGCAAAGTGCAATATGCAATTCACAGATAACAAACACAATAGCGGATGCAATGTGTAACGGACCACATCCAGAAATCCACTCGCATGACAAGTGTCTTATAAAATGCAAACGCTAATCACAGGATTCTAGTCTAGTGTGTCAATTGCGTACTAAAAACGGGCACCCACTTAGCAATCTACAATATCAAAATTCGAATATGTAATATAGCATCAGCCTTACTCTTTAAGGTACTCAGCATATGTTTAAAGATGCAGAGTACAAGTTACAATAGACCCATATATCGACTACTATCGATGCTGACACCTCTGGGAAGCTTTTCGCTTCATTCTTACTTAAAGAATTGCAGCTCTGGGCTGAGCAGAAAAATATATTGGATAAATTACAAATTGGTTTTCGTGCTGATTATTCCACAACCCACAACCTCCTCCTTTTGGACCATATGGTGGATCAGAATCAGATGACAAATAGGCGTCTCTTGTATGCAATCCTTGTCGATTTTAAAGCGGACATCGAGAGAACTATTATGGAGGAAATTAGATCTTTTAGGCTGTCCACCCGACCTCTTATATTTTTTTTAAATTGCTACGCAGTAATAACACAGTCTCTCTTAGATTAGACAATAGTGGCACAATGACACCCCCATTAATGCAAAATGTTTGGGTTAATCAATGCTGAGTAACTGCACCCATTTTGTATAATTTTTTTGTTTCTGACGTCCCGAACTTTTTAGCATTGATCAAAGCCTGTCCTCCGAAAACTGTTGATTCCCACTGCTGTGTCCTGGCATTCTTCTGTCATTGTGTCGTGCTGATCAGTTAGGGCTGTGTTGTGCACTTTGATGTTTATCTGCGAAGAAATTAACTTTACAGAGGTTCACATATTCTTAAGATATATGCTAAGCTCTTCCCCCAACAAGTCTGCACTTTAGTGTGGATAAGACGCTGTTTGTGTGGTCACAGCCAGGCATGCATCCTCCTCCCTCTCACCACTTCTTGGGGGGTCATGTGGTCACATATGCCCCATCTGGGAAACATATGACACAGGGTCCCGTCTCTATCCAACTGGAGTATGGGCATAGTACCACTAGTACATACCTGTATGTTCTGCATCTGCTTACCATATCAACAAAATTGATATGGAGCTCTTGAATGGCCCTGTATGGCGGGCAGTGTTGCCTTCACGGTCTTGAGTAAATGTCCAGAGTGGAACTTGTGGCATGTGGCTTGTGGCACAATTCACCACAAACTTGTCCTCACAAGTGTCAGCAGCAATGTGCTTATTAGGTCCATGTGTAGGAAAACAGAGCTGCACTAGGGCAATGTTTAATAGCTCTATGGGCATCACTACTTTGCCTGTACTGTTTTGTCTCCATACAATATCAATAGGTGATAGAGTACATCATCTTTTTACCTATAATGCTATTTCCTCTGCTAGCACTCTCTCCTGAAACTCAATTATGTGTTCCTTTGATAATGCGCTGTAACCTTCTGGTAGCCTTCCTTGTTGAACTGCTATAACAGGCTTTTGACTTTCCTCTAGAAATGGCATATAAGCTGCCTGTTTTGCAGCTGCATCCGCAGCTGCTTTTCTGCATGACACTAAGTCTTTAGTCTTTTCCTTTGGAGTGCACTGCACACTTCACTATGGATACAGGTATAGGGCCTTTCAATGCTTCAATTAACCTGTTGGACTAGGGACCAATCTTCCTGTCTGTACCCTCTCTTCTTCCACCTTGATAAACCCGAGTGTACTGTAGATGTCATATAGGCAGAAACAGTATAGAAGGTGACATCCTCATAGTTGGATATTTCTAGGGCCTCAATGAGTGCTACAAGTTCTGCTGCCTGGGCTGAATAGTGTGAGGGCAATCTCTGTTGTATTACTATTTGAAATTCTTCTTCTTGGCCTTTCACATATGTTGTTACTGAATTCCTTGCTATTGTGACGGTGCTCTTACTCACGTGAACATTCCTTCCTGTGCACTACGAGCTTTTCTTCAAAGCAGCATTGCGAGCTTTGCTCTTGCTGCTCGCCGCTTCCTCAAGGGGGCGGAGCTTTGGCGGAACACGTGACCTATCACGTGACAGGACTCGTCTTGAAATTCAGCGCCCAGCGGCCCGAGCGGCATATTCCTTGCTATTGTGACGGTGCTCTTACTCACGTGAACATTCCTTCCTGTGCACTACGAGCTTTTCTTCAAAGCAGCATTGCGAGCTTTGCTCTTGCTGCTCGCCACTTCCTCAAGGGGGCGGAGCTTTGGCGGAACACGTGACCTATCATGTGACAGGACTCGTCTTGAAATTCAGCGCCCAGCCGCCCGAGTGTCGTATTCCTTGCTATTGTGACGGTGCTCTTACTCACGTGAACATTCCTTCCTGTGCCACCCTTGCAGCATTAAGCCCTGGAAGCAGTAAGGGCTGGAACTGCTGTTTTGCTGTTTGGTTGTGACTAGTCCTTGTTCAACGGCCCTGTGAGTACTGCAGTGCAAGGTTCTACGCTTTGCTCTTGCTGCTCGCCGCTTCCTCAAGGGGGCGGAGCTTTGGCGGAACACGTGACCTATCACGTGACAGGACTCGTCTTGAAATTCAGCGCCCAGCCACCCGAGCGGCATATTCCTTGCTATTGTGACGGTGCTCTTACTCACGTGAACATTCCTTCCTGTGCACTACGAGCTTTTCTTAAAAGCAGCATTGCGAGCTTTGCTCTTGCTGCTCGCCACTTCCTCAAGGGGGCGGAGCTTTGGCGGAACACGTGACCTATCATGTGACAGGACTCGTCTCGAAATTCAGCGCCCAGCCGCCCGAGTGTCGTATTCCTTGCTATTGTGACGGTGCTCTTACTCACGTGAACATTCCTTCCTGTGCACTACGAGCTTTTCTTCAAAGCAGCATTGCGAGCTTTGCTCTTGCTGCTCGCCGCTTCCTCAAGGGGGCGGAGCTTTGGCGGAACACGTGACCTATCACGTGACAGGACTCATCTTGAAATTCAGCGCCCAGCCACCCTTGCGGCATTAAGCCCTGGAAGCAGTAAGGGCTGGAACCGCTGTTTTGCTGTTTGGTTGTGACTTGTCCTTGTTCAACGGCCCTGTGAGTACTGCAGTACAAGGTTCTACGCTCTTGCACCTCCAAATAATACATTAGTAAATAGGGTAAGGGGGGAGAGTCGGACTCTGACCGCTCCTTGAGCTTTCGGGCATTCCTTACCCTATTACTGGAGTACCATAACAACTCTGCAGATCATTGGTAGACTCTCATTGACTGACTTTTTAAAATAGTATTAGCAATTCACATATTTGCTGGTATATTCAGTCTGTTTTCTAAAGAGATTCATATTTATTGTATTTTATGATAGCGTTTCAAATTGTATTTGTTGTGTGATTTTATCTATCTTTGCTAATTCCGGATTTTAGTGTTTTTTATACATTATCTACTATTAGTTCGGTCATTGATTTGATTGTAAAACTCTAAGCATGCCCTCGTTTAAGTCAAGCTTACCACCAACATGCCACCTATTATACCATTGATTCTGGCTCCATTGCCTCAATCTGTTATTCCTGGCCATCCTAACTCTGCCATACCCCAATCTTTCTTTACAGCTATGTCTGTTACCCCCAGGTCTCTCCATGGACAAACTCATTTTCCGTTTAATGCTGTACACGATAATATGAGTTCGGTCTCGCCGGTGGTTCCGGCTAACCTATCATTTCATGAGATAAGCACGCCTTCACCTATAACTGTAGGAAAAATTAGCACCCGTCTCGAACCTCATTGAGACAAACTAATAATCGGCCTATTTCTGATTTGACCATGGTGGAATTGACTAAAAATTGTCCCTTAATGTATCATCCAAATTTGTCGATTTCCCCAATTGCTTTTCCCGACCTTTCATCAGATTCCGTTGTTATATCGATTCATGATAGTACAGGTGATTCACCTGTTAGTTCTGGAGAGCACAATTGTACCCCTAGTGTGTCGTCCGTACCTTCTATACCCAGTGACATCCCCACAGGTAATGCTATTCCTATGCTCAAGTCTTTTGCATTACCTACTCCACGGCCCATCAGACCTTATGTTGCTGATGATGCCGTTCATACGTTGCTCATGATCCAACTCGCTCTAACGGCAATTAATACTGCTATCTATAGTTTATGCAAACTATTTGAAACATTGGATGCCAAAGTAACCCAGCAATCCAACCAGTTTGAGGAATTATGAAATGGCTCTCCATGCAACAACTCAGCAAAGTGTCTCAAAGTACTGAAAAAATTGAAGAATCTGTTCTCATGCTACCTGGTGTTGTGGTCCCACACAATGAAACCCTTTGTTCTGCCCCATTACCAACACCATCTGTAGTACAGATTATGCCTGCTGTGTTAGCCCCATGTCCACTTCCACTTATATCGGGCATCATAGGTCTTGAGCCTACTCAGTCTCATCCCACGAGTCAACCGGCAGTCACAGAACCTATGAGTCAAACAACGGGTAACCAGATTGGGATAACATCGATCCCCCAACCCACATTGAGTAGTAATCAGGGTCTCATTCAGCAGCCTAAATCTACAAGTAGAAATCCTAAATGTAGAAAGAATACCAAGAAAATATTTTAATACCTGGACAAGAATTAATCAACATCGCGACACAAATCAAACAGGATTCATGGCTGGCATGGGCACCAACATTAATTTGTTGACTTTAAACGCTATAAAAGCCCAATGCCATGAAATAAAGCAACAAATCTTGTTTGCTTTTATTGATTTAAATGCCGTTTTTGATTCTGTAAGTCGTTACCTTTTACTACAAAAGCTTGTAAGAGATAACTGCCCAACAACTTTAATTGGCATTATTCATTTATTACACAATGCAACTTCTGTTCAAATACGTATTACTTTAGATGGCATTCTAACGAAAAAAATTCCCACTCATTGTGGTCTCAAGCAAGGATGCTTGTTAGCATCTGCAGTGTTTAATTATTATATCCACTATGTGAAAATCCTGTTAGGTTATGTCACCTCAAACTCTCCAAAATTGAATGGCAAACAAGTACAATCCTTGATGACCTTGTTCTAATTTCTAGAACTCAGGTCGGGCTACAACGGTTATTGAGTGCATTTCAAGAATAAGTCAAACTTAATGAACTTTCTATAAATTTGACTAAATCTCAAATTGTCCAGTATTCCCCTAAACGTGCGAGGCCACTGACATACATGTGGACCATTGGTGCAGTTCCTATTAGTGTGGTACCAAACTACTGTTATTTAGGTACCATTTTTGATGGACAGCAAGGAGCACACGGGCAGATCGGGAGAGTGGAAGCAAAGTTGACATGGCAATTTCCCAGACACGCATTATAATGCATAAATATGGGAAGTTTTCTATTTTACCAGCTTGGCACTTCTGGACCAAAAAAATTGTCCCTATTCTTTTATATGGCCTTGAATCCTTCCCAGTGGCCGCCAAGTTTAAATTCACACAATGGGAAGCAACTTATTGGCACAGAATTCTCCATCTCCCCCAATGTACTCCAATAGCGTGAGTCAGATATGAACTTGGCCTACTATCCCTCGAAGCCCAATATAGTTGGCGTATGTGTGCTCTATTTAGGAAGTGTTTGATGGCACCAAATGACAATACACTGCTTGAAACTCTCTTGCAATATCTTTTTTCAAAGAAACAATCGAAGTTCATCTTAAATTGGCTTGATAACGTATATGTAATACTAGCAACAGCAGAAACCTCCATCAATTTGTTGATACATAATCCAGATAAATCGAAATCTAAAATCTATCAAACGGATTGGATCAAAACCTATGAATTGTGTCGAACATATCGTGATGGCAATGATGCACGATTTCCCCCAAAAAAACTAAGTATTCTGCCAAAGTATCTTATTCGTGCTCCTTCTCCGCAGTTTCGGAGCGGAATACTCTGTTTTCGATTTAACTTATGGCCAACATGCAATATCAAAGCAAGACGAGGAGCATGTAAACCTGACCAAAATGTATGTCGTTTCTGTCAAGATAAAACCAAGGGTGAGACTCTTGCACACTTGTTGACAGAGTGTAGTGTGTTGTTACCACAGAGATTAACAGCGTTCACCAGACATTGCCAATATTTGGGAAACATTTCGCAATGTGAATGCTGGGAAGTTTTACTAGGTTGTAACAATCTAGCAGTTCAAATTGCAGCCGTAAACTTTTTAACCAGTCTCAACTTGGAGGAGGATAACCTTGATTAATTTACTTGCATATATTAAATCATCAATTGTAAATGTACCTATAGATAATCCAGAGTTTCCATTGACTTGACATACTTGGCATGTATTGTAATTTTATTTATTGCAAATCATATTTCAATCCTCATCAATCAATCACATGAAATGGTAGAGAATGAGTTCCTTTTGTTTTCTTTAATGCTTTTTTCGAAATGTGTTTAGCTTTGTGGTTTTTTGGCTCTTTGGATTTTTGATTTCATATTTTTTTGTTTTGTTTATGTTGTAACTGTTCTAGGTTGTCGTAAATAATTGTCTGTTATGTATGTTTTAATGATTAGTGTTGTTTAATGATTTGTTTCCAAAATTTCTTGATTATTCTGTTATATGTTTTAATCATTCATTTTTTGAAAGGTTGATTAAATTGAACCATATCAAATAAAAAAAATAAAAAAATAAAAAATATGTTGTTACTGCTGCACCTATATGTCTTTGGCCGCTTTCTTGATCTATGCTTGATGACCCATCTACATAAAGTACTTCTCCTGTGTCAAGGGGGTCTTCACTACCCTGCTGTATTAATCTGGTTCAACTTCATACACTGCACAGTCATGATCTTTGTCTTGGGGCTCAACCGGTGTGGCAATGTATGTTGCCGGGTAAACTGTGTGGCATCTCACTATCGTGATGGCTAGGTTCGTCAAGATTACCTCAAATCCACTTGCTCTCTATGTGGTGAATGTTGATTTGTTTCTCTCTAAAAATGAAAAATACTGTGTGCTCAATGTACAAAGTGAGTGGACATCCCATAACTATGGTGGCAAACTTCTGTACCGCAAATGCTGCTGCAGCAAGTGCTTGCTCACTTCGAAAGTGACCTTGCATTACTGGATCTAAAAGACCACTGTAGTATGCCAATGGCTTATGTTTCTGTGATTATAGCTGTGTGAGTACTGCTGTCATGACCTGGCTATTTTTTTATTGTGAGAATAGGAAAAATGTTTTTTTGTAATTGGGGGTTGCTAATACTGGTGCACTACTTATAGCTATGTTTAGGTCCTCAAAACATTCAGCCATCTCTTCTGTCCATACAGGTGTGCCTTTGATTTTATGTGCTCCTTTGAGTACCTGCAGTAGGGGTCTGATATATCTTGAGCAATCAAATACCCATGTGCAGCAATAAAGGCACAAAACTAGGAATTGATGCATTTCTCTGATTGTGTTAGGCTGTGGTGTGTTTCTCACTGCTGTGGCGCTGTCTGGGCTTATCTTTCTCCCTGCTGCGGATATGATCTGTCCCAAGTACACCACTTACTTCTTGCAATATTGTAGCTTGTCTTCTTCCACCTTGTAACCTTTGTCTGCAAGTGTTGTCAGGAGCTGTACTGTGCCTTTTCTGCACTGTTCTTCTGTGGTACTGCACACTAATAAGTCATGTATGTATTGCAGAACTGCACTAGCCATGTTGATGTTCTCTAAGTCGATCTTGGGGACCCTGTTAAAAACACTGGGGGATTTGCAGTACCCTTGGGGCAATCAAGTGTGTTGGAATCCTTTTCTGTGATCCGAAAAGGAGGTCAAATATTGTGAGTCTGGATGCAGTTGTATTGTAAAAAATGCATTTTTAAGATCTTTCACAGAAAAATAGACTGCATCAGCGGGTATGTTGCACAATATTGATGCTGTGTTTGGCACTAGTGGATATTCTTCTTCCACTATATAATTTAGAGGGGGGGTGATCCTGAATAAATCTCTGTGATGATCCCTTTGCTTCTTCAATGGCTATATAGCTGTGTTGCATGGTAAATTTGAAGGCACTATGATGCCTTGGTCAAGCAGTGCGTTGATTGTGTCATAAATTCCCTCATCTGCTTCTTTGGACAATGGGTATTGTTTCACTCGAGGGAGTATGGCGCCCTGTTTCAGTTTAATTTTAACTGCCCCAATGCTGGTCAGTCGCCCTATTTCATATGTGTTGCTTGTCCACAGTCGACTAGGCACTTGTGCTAAGTCCTTGTGTAATTGTGTAGGCAGTGTAGTGGCTGTCAGTATCATCTGTGGCACTTCCTGATGCTGTACTACCAAGTGACAGGGTACAATGATTTCAAAAATGACGTCTCCATCTGTTTGAATGTTCACAAATAGCTGTTCATCTGTGATTTCTCTTAGTGCAGTGTGGGATCTATGCATAACACACTTCTGCACCCCATCCCTTCCTCATCTGTTCCTTTTACAATTATTGTATCTTTTCTCATGATCTCTGCATCAATGTGTACTACATTTTTCCCGTGGCTTCCTCTTGTGTCACCGCTGGTCTGAATATAAATTCTACTAGCAAGCGAAATATTACATTTTGTACGCCTGGTAGCCACCCAATCAAAATGGGCACTGCATATGCAAATAGAGCTTAATCCAATGGTGTTTTTTTTTTGCTGCTGTTTAGACACCATTGACTGACTTTGCCAGAGAAGCACAGCCTTCAGCTGCACTCCTCTGGGCTTTCGCTCACTTTTTATGGGGAAACTGACATGCCCTTAAGACAGTCAGTACTGGGAGACTTTGTTTCCCTTAGTCCTTTCCTCATGTTGTAACTTTTGTGCAACATGTAACAAGTGTGGAATGTATCTTATCATACAGCACACTTAGGTCTATAGTCATTTCCAAAGGCCCTAGAAACTCTCGCTGGACTGTTTACGAACTGTGCAAATGTGTCATGGACAGGACTGGTGGCAGCTATCTTTTCACATTCTTTTTAACCCTTTCCTGCCATGTTAACCACGTTAACCGCGATTGGCACGAATATGTGGCCTGGCTCCAAAATGGCCAAGCCACAAGGTTCTTTGTCCTGTCCTTTGGCCATCTTGCCCCTTCACCTTCCCCAGGTCGAGTCGACCCGGGTCAGTCCTTATTTGGTCAAGCACTTTCCCGCGAATCTCAATGCTTTCACAGGCTTCTGCATGTCTTGTGTGTGTACCTCCAGGATGTGGGCTGGAACGTCTGGTTCCAATACACATCCTAGGTGCCAGAGAGTCTGGAATGCCATGAATGACTGGAACCACCATGGTCCGTGATTGGTCCACGTACAGAGTGTGTGTTTGTGAGCAGATCTCCCGTTGGGTCCTCTCCGTTTTGGCGTGAAGGGAACTTTGGATAAGAGGAGGCCAAAAACACCCATACCATGTCGATCTCCTGAATTCTCACTGAACAAAGGATAGGATCCAAGTATCCTGCAACACGAAGCCGAGTCGAGGAACCGCTGGTGACCCACTGGAAGGTTTGGCACCTGAGCCCGCTGTCGTCCCGTGGGACCCCTCTGCACCTGGTCGTCCTAGAAGGTCTGCGAAGACGCTTCAACCCATTGGAATAGTGGGACCAACTATTCTCAGCACCTTCATCAAACCCTGCAAGTAAGCTTTCTTGGAAGTGTCCCTGGGCCAACCAGTTGATTGACTAGCTTACCCAGTTGCTTTGCTCTGTCACCACCGCCGTTTCGAGGAGGCCCTCGAAACTTTGTATACTGCTAGTTCTATGTCCCCGGCATCCTCACACCGAATTTCGTACACTTGGCATTCCCAGGTCTGAAGTGAGGTGAGTGTGCCAGGACCGGAGTAAACGCGATTACCGTGTTGCCCTGCCACGGCAACATCCTTTGCAAGTCCACTGCATTTGTGATCCTCTTGCCCCTGAAGCCTGCTGCAGTGAAACTGGGTGGATTCATCCACCCGGAGCGGAGAAATCACCACTGTCCCATTTGGGAATCATCGCTGTATCTCAGGAGCTGAAAGGTGCCGACACGTCCTTTTTGCCGCATTCGAACCTGCAAGCAAAGTGGACTGAACGGGCGAAGTTTGGGTCCACTTTTGTCAGGGACCGGTGAGTACTCCATAACCAAACTGGTGGCCCCTAGTGCAAGGGCCCATTTTTATGCATGAGTGGCCCCTGGGGGCCCCTCTCCTTTCCACTGCTATTGCGAAATGGCGACTCCATCCCGAACTCTCGAACTGCCTCTGACTTCAAGTGGATGTCCTTTTTGAATAGTGGGAACTTGTTCTGCATCGCCTCATCCACCTTCCCGAGTTGCTAGAGACACCTGAAGAGACCCTATTTTGTCCATTGGAACAACCGCGTGCGCTTGTATTGCATGTAATATTGAGCATAAGGCTCCTCTCTTCTTAGGGCTTGGACTGCCTCTTAGTTAGGTGTATTTTTGATGTCGAACTTGGCCTAAAGAATATCTGCACTGCCTGTTTCCTTCCCCTCTAGGTTGTCGACATATTTCGTGCATTTAACCCTTTAGACCCCAATGGTCTTGTATATACATTGTATTGATAGTGTTGTGCTGGTTTACTTAGTGTTACTGTGATTCTTTTGCTATGGTCTATGTTACAAAGGCCTTGTAATAAATGTGTCTATATTTTTGATATAACACCTGTCTGGAGTAATTTGCAAGTGTCCTTGCTTTGTGTGCTCATTGAGGTCCTTCAGTCACCCTCACCCCTCCTGAGACTTAGGGCCTCATCACGACTTTGGCGGTAACCCTTAAATCCGGCGGTAGCGCTATTACCGTTGGATTTAAGGGTCTGCCAAATCAGGACTTCGGCGGATTTCGCCCCAGCTCTGAGTTGGGAGGAAATCCACCGAAAATTTGCGCTATTACTGCCGGCGGGAAATCCGCCGGCGGTAAGAGTGCAAATTTTCCCCATTGAGCCCAATGGGGAATGGGGCATTCCCGAATGGGCTCAATGGGGAATGGGGATTTACTTTACCGCCGAACTCGTGATCCGGCGCTATTAGTGCAGGGGAGTTCGGCGGTAGGGCTAATACCGCCAGCTGTAATACCGCCAGTGTTACCGCCCAAGTCGTGATGAGGCCCTTAGTCTTGACCGCCTGCCATAGCTACCCTGATTGGTCTGGCTTGTCCAGAGGTTACCATGTTCCAAAAAAATAGGCTGGCCTTCTGAACCTCTGCCCCTCCAGGTCAGAGTTCAGAAATCTATCTTAACAAATGGTAATGCTTGAATTGTGTTGTGCTGTAAAGTGCCTGTATGACTGTAGCTATTCTGTTCTAATGCATGCCTGGTGTTGAACACACGATTCCTTTGTCAGTCAATGAAATGGTCATGTTAAGCTTCAGAAGGAGATCCCTCCCTAATAAATTCACTGGCGTCTCTGTACTGTGCAGTAATGGCGCAACTATCTTTTGAGTCCCGATAGTGAGGGGTAAATCTTCTGTGAAAGGAACCCTTACAATTGCCCCAGAAAAACGCTGAGGCCCTCATTACAACCTTGGCGGAGGACCATGGTGCTATTAGCACCATGTTCCATGCCGCTAAGGTTGCAATTCCGCCATGGTGGATGGCGGAATTACCGCCCCATTCCAAGGTGAGTGGGGCGGTAATTCCCCATTCACCAATGGCCCCTTCTCCATTCCCATTTTTGCCCCATAGGGCATAATGGGAATGGGGAAAGGCGATAATAACGGCACCGTAAATTACGGTGCCGTAACTATCGCCAAGGTCCCTTTGCGGTATGGCTTTTAACGGCTGCAAAAAGCAGCCGTTAAACAGCCATCCCGCAAAGGGAACCTTGTAATCAGGCGTTAAGGGTCGGCGCCGTTTACGGCGCTGTAAACCCCTTAACGCCTGAGTCGGAATGAGGCCTTGAGTGTCCATACTGCTGTTTGTCAATGGAAACCGTCCTTCCCTTATGCAAGGTCGGGTGGCTCCTGTGTCTACCATGAAGGAAAGTATTCTGTTCCCTATCTTCATCCCCACTTTGGGTTCCTTATCTGCAAAAGAAGTGACCAAGAGAACTGGGCACGTCAAGGCTTGCTGTGGGCTGTGGTTTATAGTCATAAAATCGAAAACAAAAAAGTCGAAATTCAAAAAATAGAAGAAAAAAAGTCGAAAAAAAAGTCGAATTTCTTTTTTATTATGTTTTTTATTCGAAATGGGGGGGTTCCCCCAAGCCCCACCTTTTTTTTTAACCTTTTTTTTACATGCGAGAGGCAAAAAATAAATATAAATAAAAAAATAAATCATTCGACTTTTTTTTCCAGCATTATGTTTTCGATTTTTTTGACTTTCGACTTTTCTTTTTTGATTTTATGACTGCACACCGTGGGCTGTCCTACTGCATATATGTATTGGATCCTGGAAGTGGGAAAGCATTTCTACTTAAAGCACTGGCTCCAGTGTAGTGTGTGACTGTTCCTTGTGGAAGGGCATTGTACTCCCATGGTACTGTAACTGCCTTTGCCGCTGCCTGTTGAGTGACATTCTGCATTGCATTTGGTGTTGTGTACTGTATAGCTGTCCCTGTGTGTGTGCGATCATTTGTAATGGGCCTATTTTATGTGGTTGCACAGATCCTGAGGCATACGTTGGCACTGGGGCAATAGTTTGATTTGGGACACACAATCCCTGTGTTGATCTTTGTGCATAATATGGATCTGGGGTGCTCCTGGGTGATACTGCATCAGGGTCTGCTTCGGCAATCCTTAGACATGTCTCCCAGTTTCCCACATGTGCAACATGTATCTCCGAATCAAGTTCTCAATCCCCCAAATCCTCCCAATCGTCCCTTTTGTGGGTTACTCCTTGCCCCTTGTACCCTTCCCTTATCTCGTTGGTTGTTATCTGGAGTTTTATCCAATCTTGGGATGGTCCTGACTGCTCTTGCACATCTGTTGGGTTTGTCACTACTGCTCCCTCTATACTAACTTTCTCTTGTTTCTTCTGCACTAGTTTGGCTTCTGCGTTCTGTGCTTTTTCTTCTGCTGCTCTTTCATTCTCGCGCTTGCGTTTACACTTAATTTATTAGACAATTTAGAATGGCAAGCAGGAAATATTCTACTGACATTAGACTTTAAGTCACTATATACTTCGATTCAACACAATCTAGCTTTAGTAAGCATAGATGATATCTTTTGAGAGCAATTGACCTCTTTCCACACTCAGGTTGATAAGGTCAAATAATGTCAACAGTTCTCACTTGATAACAATGTTATTATTCAATGGACATTATTATAAACAAACAGTGGGAATAGCAATGGGATCTAGCTTTGCAAAAGTACGTGCTAATCTTTTTATACATCAGTTTGAAGACACATATGCACTCATTGATCAACAGTTTCTACCTTATATACAATTATGGCGGAAGTACATGTAGACAACATACTTTTGATTTAGAAAGCTACTGGAGATTTATTATTGGAATTTGTTAAGTATTTGAACGCAAACTGTGTGGGTTTAACATTTACTTATGTGTCAAGTAGAACGCACATTGATTTTTTAGATCTTAAGATAGCCATTACACCTGCAGGGTTTTTTACACATACATTTCGCAAAGCAACTGGTGTTACTTCTCTATTACATGCTTCCAGTTGCCATAGAAGGTCAGTAATTTCCAACACACCGAAAGGACACTATATCAGGGGTAAACACAACTGCAGCTTGAACATGGATTATGAGGATGAGCGTCTTAACATATGGAGGAGGGTGCTATCTATGGCTATCCTAGAGATATTTTGAATAGAGCAGAACAACAAGTGGCATGGATAGAGAGACCAACTCTTTTAACACCTGAACAAAAAGGGGCCTCTATAGATAGTAATAAGGTATGGTTTAATACTAGATATAACACTGACAGTAATAAAGTCTTCAGCATTTTGCAAAAACACTGGCACTTGCTTTTGATTGACAAATATCTGAGAGGATGGCTGGATATTAAACCCAGTATTACTTAAAGTAAAGCGCCAACCCTCAAGAGTATCTCGAGGCCTTCATAAATGTTGGACACACTGAAAAATTACACAAATTGCCTCAGAAGGGACAACCTGTGGGGTTTCACAAATGTGAAAAATGTTCTTTGTGTGTTTATGTGTTCATAACTGACAAAGTCACATTTGGTGAATTTGATACGTACCGAATTCGACAATTCATTACCTGCAAAACTAAATACGTGTTTTACTGCATAATATGTGTGTGTGGACTTCATTACATCAGAAGCGCCATTCACGAACGTAAGATCAGGATGCAACAGCACTTGAATACGATTGGCAGTCCGGAAGCTAAGTACCCTCTGGCTTTGCATTGGCAGAAATACCACAGAATGGACAAAAAAGAGCTTATTCGGTACGTGGGACTGATGCAGGTCCCAATGTCCAAAAGGGGAGGCAACTTAGTTTTAGACAACTGGAGGTTCCACTAATTTGTAGGTACATGACTGTAAATGTAGGTCTGAACACGGACCGTGAATTCCCTGTTTCTCTCTAATGATAATGGAAGTAATTCTTTTGATATTGAGAAAATAATGTATGCCATCGTATTCTCCCCTTTTCTCAATTGGAGAATAAATATCAGGTGTAGTTTAACCTTATTAGTATTGCTGAGTTTGCTGTTAGACTATGGTATTTAGCCAAGCATTGCATCCAATTATTACGATCTATCATAAAATTGTAATTCGGGCCATTCCGGGGAGCCAGGAGTCACCAATAGGATGTGGGAGGTTGCATAGGGAACATCGTACCTCTTACAAGGTTCAACCATCCCTAATAAATGTTGTTGTAAACCTATGCTAGTCAATAACAAAATTGTTTAACTAAGTTATAACAAAATTGCCATTTGGGCTATTACCAAGGAGGCTGGACAAACTTAATCAGGAGAGGTGATGTTATACAGTGAGACTTACTGCTTGTAACAGATTACAATTGGTTAAGGGCATTTAATAATCAATCGATTGAATAAAACAGCCCTGTTTGAATAATAGAATTCAAGATACAAGTGGGAAATTACATTCCAGGCATGATATTCCTTGTACAATGATAGGAAAAACGTGCACGCAGATAATGTTGCGATCTGTAATTTCATTATGGCAGTACACTAATTGTATAAACTGAATACTCATCCAATAATCATTTCAGCGACCTGTCCTATAGTTAATTTCATACAATGGTGGAATTCCGAGAACTGTTGCGCCATACATACAATTAGGCATTTATAATGATCGACAACTAACAGTAATTATGTACCAATCATTGGGGTAATTCATAGAATTCAGCGCACAAGTGGCGCATGCGGCTGGCGCACAGTGTGCGCGTGCGACAGTCTGCGCCAGCCGCGTGCGCCAAAATCCATTTCACCGCACAGCGTATTCATGGATTTTAACATCCATTGCCAGCTGTGGCGCAGAGTGGTGCAGCGACCCTGCAGCAGCGCCGGTTACGCCCCCAACCCCTCCACGTGCGCCATGTACAGCGCACAAATCCCGTACATGGCGCACAGGCCCTCAACCACGAAAACGCCTGTAAAACTCCCCGCGCACCCCTCCGAATACACGTACCCAGCTGCGCGGGAAGTTTCACATGCGATTGGCCCTGTGCGAGCAGTGTACGTGCATTTCGGGGGTGCGCGGGAAGTTTCACACGCAATTGGCCCTGTGCGAGTGGGGTACGTGTATTACTGGGGTGCACAGGAAGTTTCACACGCGAATGGTCCTGTGCGAGCGGGGTACGTGTATTACTGGGGTTCGCGGGAAGTTTCACACGCGATTAGGCCTGTGCGAGCGGGGTATGTGTATTACTTGGGTGTGCGGGAAGTTTCACACGCGATTGGGCATGTGCGAGCGGTGTATGTGTATTACTGGGGTGCGCAGGAAGTTTCACACGCGAATGGCCATGTGCGAGCGGGGTACGTGTATTACTGGGGTGCGTGCAAAGTTTCACACGCGATTGGCCCTGTGCGAGTGGGGTACGTGTATTTCGGGGGTGCGCAGGAAGTTTCACACGCGATTGGCCCTGTGCGAGCGGGGTACGTGTATAACTGGGGTTCGCGGGAAGTTTCACACGCGATTGGGCCTGTGCTAGCATTGTACGTGTATTACTGGGGTTCGCTGGAAGTTTCACATGCGATTGGCTTGTGCGAGCGGGGTACGTGTATTTCGGGGGTGCGCGGGAAGTTTCACACGCGATCGGCCCTGTGTGAGCAGGGTACGTGTATTTCGGGGGTCTGCGG
The DNA here is from genome assembly GCF_040938575.1 of Ambystoma mexicanum. Lineage (NCBI taxonomy): Eukaryota > Metazoa > Chordata > Amphibia > Caudata > Ambystomatidae > Ambystoma > Ambystoma mexicanum. The sequence continues at coordinate 1,190,876,159 of NC_090934.1, forward strand.
GAAGTTTCACACGCGATCGGCCCTGTGCGAACGGGGTACGTGTATTACTGGGGTTCGCGGGAAGTTTCACACACGATCGGCCCTGTGCGAGCGGGGTACGTGTGTTACTAGGGTTCGCAGGAAGTTTCACACGCGATTGGGCCTGTTCGAGCGGGGTACGTGTATTACTGGGGTTCGCAGGAAGTTTTACACGCGATCGGCCCTGTGCTAGCAGGGTACGTGTATTTCGGGGGTGCACGGGAAGTTTCACACGTGATTTCGCTGTCAGAGTGGGTACGTGTATCCAGTGGGGTGAGCAGGGAGTCCCACACGTGAATTGGCAGTGTGGGTCCTCCCAGGTGTGCCCTCTACCCCCTCCATGGCTCCTGCAGGCAACCCACACCACAGGGGACTACCCTGCACCCCGCACGCAGCTCATCCACCATGGGCATGCCCCCCAGCCAGCCCACATGTCACCTTCCACTAGTGATCACCAACCCATGTCCCCCAGCACCCCCAGCCCCCAGCAGTGATGGGCACCTGCCAGCAGGCCCCGAATCATGTCCCCCAGCACCCCCACCCCCAAGCAGTGAGCCTCAGGCCCCGACTCATGTCCCCCAGCACCCCCACCCCCCAGCAGTGATGGGCACCTGCCAGCAGGCCCCGACTCATGTCCCCCAGCACCATCACCCCCCAGCAGTGATGGGCACCTGCCAGCAGGCCCGACTCATGTCCCCCAGCACCCTCACGCCCCAGCAGTGAGCCTCAGGCCCCGACTCATGTCCCCCAGCACCCCCTCACCCCAGCAGTGAGCCTCAGGCCCAGACACATGTCCCAACAAACAACATGTCCTAACAAAACAGACCCATGTCCTGAAAGCCAACCCTAATCCCCCTTGACCCCCAATCCAAGCATGCAACCATCCACAGAACCCACTTCCAAATTACCCATGCCATGATAGATGAAATGAACCACCATGCCCACGCAGGAATGCACAACGTAGCCACACAGTGGCAACACGTGACTGAGGAAATGTTCAATGAGACATGCAGAAAACCAATTACAGAACACAACACCAATTCGAAGTAATACAAAATGTATTCAAAACATAAAGAACTGACTTTGAGGAATAGTAAACTGAAAATCATTGTACAAAAATTATTGTAAATCCAATGAAGTTAAAAAAAAGAAAAATCACGTACAATAAAAAAGTGGTCCATTGCCAATGTCCATAATAAAAACATAATCCAAATAAATAAAAAAAACATTGATCCATGGGAATATAGAAAAAGAAAGTATGTACAAGTCTGCAACTATATAAAATGTAAGTTCAAATGGTCCATGACCCACAAACAAAAGGAAACCTACAAAAAAGTCCTAGGAAGAAAAAACTATATACACACAAAGTGGAGCAATGTCCATTAACTCCAAATTAAAAGAAGAACAAAGGAAACCTAACACTATCTAACTATATACAATGGCGGCGGCCAAGTCCTGCGGCTCACTCTATGATGTCCCGGCCAGGGCATCATCGAACTCCATGTCGATGTGCCGGAGGCGGGCCTCTGCCCTGGCCCCGAGGTCTCGCAGGGATGCACTCATGGCCTGTTCCAACTCCCTGCTAGTTGCATCGAGGCACTCTGCCCACCTCAACGCCTGACGCATAGAGAACTCCGCCCTGACCATGGTGAGTTGCGCCTCTTCCGCCCGCCGCCGCTCCGCATCTATGTGCTAGCCCAACCGCAGCCACACGGAAGACACACCCATTCCAGGGTTCTCCTGCCCTCTGGCCGATGCCTGCCCCTCTGATGTCGATGACCCCGAGCCATCATTGCTCCCACCTAGAGCCTGCTGCTGTTGCTGCTGTCCATGTGCCCTGTCCAATGCCTGCACATCCTCCATCTGCTGGACTCCAGTTGTTGGGGTGTCCACCCCTGCTGGACCGCCGACTCCCGACTGTGGCAGGGATGGGATCTCCACCACGCTGGCTGTGTTGGTCAGGCCAGGTCCACAGGGGGCCGTGGTGGAATCTGGGCCGGAAGACGGCAGGGAGAACGACTTGCGCATAGTCTCCACAGAGGAGGAGAGGTCTGCCAGAGTGCGCGACACATGTAGGAACCCACCGACCAGGGCCCCTCCCAACAGTGCCACCTCGCGACGCTGCTGTTCGTGATGGCGTGCGTGCTCCGCCCAGGAAGCACGCACATCATCACGAATGTCACAGGTAGTGGTGAGGCAGATGACGTGGCACTCCCCCCTACCTGCGGACGGGCCTGGGCATCCCTGCTGGTGCATGGTGGTGCAGCACCATGTTCCATGCCGCTAAGGTTGCAATTCCGCCATGGTGGATGGCGGAATTACCGCCCCATTCCAAGGTGAGTGGGGCGGTAATTCCCCATTCACCAATGGCCCCTTCTCCATTCCCATTTTTGCCCCATAGGGCATAATGGGAATGGGGAAAGGCGATAATAACGGCACCGTAAATTACGGTGCCGTAACTATCGCCAAGGTCCCTTTGCGGTATGGCTTTTAACGGCTGCAAAAAGCAGCCGTTAAACAGCCATCCCGCAAAGGGAACCTTGTAATCAGGCGTTAAGGGTCGGCGCCGTTTACGGCGCTGTAAACCCCTTAACGCCTGAGTCGGAATGAGGCCTTGAGTGTCCATACTGCTGTTTGTCAATGGAAACCGTCCTTCCCTTATGCAAGGTCGGGTGGCTCCTGTGTCTACCATGAAGGAAAGTATTCTGTTCCCTATCTTCATCCCCACTTTGGGTTCCTTATCTGCAAAAGAAGTGACCAAGAGAACTGGGCACGTCAAGGCTTGCTGTGGGCTGTGGTTTATAGTCATAAAATCGAAAACAAAAAAGTCGAAATTCAAAAAATAGAAGAAAAAAAGTCGAAAAAAAAGTCGAATTTCTTTTTTATTATGTTTTTTATTCGAAATGGGGGGGTTCCCCCAAGCCCCACCTTTTTTTTTAACCTTTTTTTTACATGCGAGAGGCAAAAAATAAATATAAATAAAAAAATAAATCATTCGACTTTTTTTTCCAGCATTATGTTTTCGATTTTTTTGACTTTCGACTTTTCTTTTTTGATTTTATGACTGCACACCGTGGGCTGTCCTACTGCATATATGTATTGGATCCTGGAAGTGGGAAAGCATTTCTACTTAAAGCACTGGCTCCAGTGTAGTGTGTGACTGTTCCTTGTGGAAGGGCATTGTACTCCCATGGTACTGTAACTGCCTTTGCCGCTGCCTGTTGAGTGACATTCTGCATTGCATTTGGTGTTGTGTACTGTATAGCTGTCCCTGTGTGTGTGCGATCATTTGTAATGGGCCTATTTTATGTGGTTGCACAGATCCTGAGGCATACGTTGGCACTGGGGCAATAGTTTGATTTGGGACACACAATCCCTGTGTTGATCTTTGTGCATAATATGGATCTGGGGTGCTCCTGGGTGATACTGCATCAGGGTCTGCTTCGGCAATCCTTAGACATGTCTCCCAGTTTCCCACATGTGCAACATGTATCTCCGAATCAAGTTCTCAATCCCCCAAATCCTCCCAATCGTCCCTTTTGTGGGTTACTCCTTGCCCCTTGTACCCTTCCCTTATCTCGTTGGTTGTTATCTGGAGTTTTATCCAATCTTGGGATGGTCCTGACTGCTCTTGCACATCTGTTGGGTTTGTCACTACTGCTCCCTCTATACTAACTTTCTCTTGTTTCTTCTGCACTAGTTTGGCTTCTGCGTTCTGTGCTTTTTCTTCTGCTGCTCTTTCATTCTCGCGCTTGCGTTTACACTTAATTTATTAGACAATTTAGAATGGCAAGCAGGAAATATTCTACTGACATTAGACTTTAAGTCACTATATACTTCGATTCAACACAATCTAGCTTTAGTAAGCATAGATGATATCTTTTGAGAGCAATTGACCTCTTTCCACACTCAGGTTGATAAGGTCAAATAATGTCAACAGTTCTCACTTGATAACAATGTTATTATTCAATGGACATTATTATAAACAAACAGTGGGAATAGCAATGGGATCTAGCTTTGCAAAAGTACGTGCTAATCTTTTTATACATCAGTTTGAAGACACATATGCACTCATTGATCAACAGTTTCTACCTTATATACAATTATGGCGGAAGTACATGTAGACAACATACTTTTGATTTAGAAAGCTACTGGAGATTTATTATTGGAATTTGTTAAGTATTTGAACGCAAACTGTGTGGGTTTAACATTTACTTATGTGTCAAGTAGAACGCACATTGATTTTTTAGATCTTAAGATAGCCATTACACCTGCAGGGTTTTTTACACATACATTTCGCAAAGCAACTGGTGTTACTTCTCTATTACATGCTTCCAGTTGCCATAGAAGGTCAGTAATTTCCAACACACCGAAAGGACACTATATCAGGGGTAAACACAACTGCAGCTTGAACATGGATTATGAGGATGAGCGTCTTAACATATGGAGGAGGGTGCTATCTATGGCTATCCTAGAGATATTTTGAATAGAGCAGAACAACAAGTGGCATGGATAGAGAGACCAACTCTTTTAACACCTGAACAAAAAGGGGCCTCTATAGATAGTAATAAGGTATGGTTTAATACTAGATATAACACTGACAGTAATAAAGTCTTCAGCATTTTGCAAAAACACTGGCACTTGCTTTTGATTGACAAATATCTGAGAGGATGGCTGGATATTAAACCCAGTATTACTTAAAGTAAAGCGCCAACCCTCAAGAGTATCTCGAGGCCTTCATAAATGTTGGACACACTGAAAAATTACACAAATTGCCTCAGAAGGGACAACCTGTGGGGTTTCACAAATGTGAAAAATGTTCTTTGTGTGTTTATGTGTTCATAACTGACAAAGTCACATTTGGTGAATTTGATACGTACCGAATTCGACAATTCATTACCTGCAAAACTAAATACGTGTTTTACTGCATAATATGTGTGTGTGGACTTCATTACATCAGAAGCGCCATTCACGAACGTAAGATCAGGATGCAACAGCACTTGAATACGATTGGCAGTCCGGAAGCTAAGTACCCTCTGGCTTTGCATTGGCAGAAATACCACAGAATGGACAAAAAAGAGCTTATTCGGTACGTGGGACTGATGCAGGTCCCAATGTCCAAAAGGGGAGGCAACTTAGTTTTAGACAACTGGAGGTTCCACTAATTTGTAGGTACATGACTGTAAATGTAGGTCTGAACACGGACCGTGAATTCCCTGTTTCTCTCTAATGATAATGGAAGTAATTCTTTTGATATTGAGAAAATAATGTATGCCATCGTATTCTCCCCTTTTCTCAATTGGAGAATAAATATCAGGTGTAGTTTAACCTTATTAGTATTGCTGAGTTTGCTGTTAGACTATGGTATTTAGCCAAGCATTGCATCCAATTATTACGATCTATCATAAAATTGTAATTCGGGCCATTCCGGGGAGCCAGGAGTCACCAATAGGATGTGGGAGGTTGCATAGGGAACATCGTACCTCTTACAAGGTTCAACCATCCCTAATAAATGTTGTTGTAAACCTATGCTAGTCAATAACAAAATTGTTTAACTAAGTTATAACAAAATTGCCATTTGGGCTATTACCAAGGAGGCTGGACAAACTTAATCAGGAGAGGTGATGTTATACAGTGAGACTTACTGCTTGTAACAGATTACAATTGGTTAAGGGCATTTAATAATCAATCGATTGAATAAAACAGCCCTGTTTGAATAATAGAATTCAAGATACAAGTGGGAAATTACATTCCAGGCATGATATTCCTTGTACAATGATAGGAAAAACGTGCACGCAGATAATGTTGCGATCTGTAATTTCATTATGGCAGTACACTAATTGTATAAACTGAATACTCATCCAATAATCATTTCAGCGACCTGTCCTATAGTTAATTTCATACAATGGTGGAATTCCGAGAACTGTTGCGCCATACATACAATTAGGCATTTATAATGATCGACAACTAACAGTAATTATGTACCAATCATTGGGGTAATTCATAGAATTCAGCGCACAAGTGGCGCATGCGGCTGGCGCACAGTGTGCGCGTGCGACAGTCTGCGCCAGCCGCGTGCGCCAAAATCCATTTCACCGCACAGCGTATTCATGGATTTTAACATCCATTGCCAGCTGTGGCGCAGAGTGGTGCAGCGACCCTGCAGCAGCGCCGGTTACGCCCCCAACCCCTCCACGTGCGCCATGTACAGCGCACAAATCCCGTACATGGCGCACAGGCCCTCAACCACGAAAACGCCTGTAAAACTCCCCGCGCACCCCTCCGAATACACGTACCCAGCTGCGCGGGAAGTTTCACATGCGATTGGCCCTGTGCGAGCAGTGTACGTGCATTTCGGGGGTGCGCGGGAAGTTTCACACGCAATTGGCCCTGTGCGAGTGGGGTACGTGTATTACTGGGGTGCACAGGAAGTTTCACACGCGAATGGTCCTGTGCGAGCGGGGTACGTGTATTACTGGGGTTCGCGGGAAGTTTCACACGCGATTAGGCCTGTGCGAGCGGGGTATGTGTATTACTTGGGTGTGCGGGAAGTTTCACACGCGATTGGGCATGTGCGAGCGGTGTATGTGTATTACTGGGGTGCGCAGGAAGTTTCACACGCGAATGGCCATGTGCGAGCGGGGTACGTGTATTACTGGGGTGCGTGCAAAGTTTCACACGCGATTGGCCCTGTGCGAGTGGGGTACGTGTATTTCGGGGGTGCGCAGGAAGTTTCACACGCGATTGGCCCTGTGCGAGCGGGGTACGTGTATAACTGGGGTTCGCGGGAAGTTTCACACGCGATTGGGCCTGTGCTAGCATTGTACGTGTATTACTGGGGTTCGCTGGAAGTTTCACATGCGATTGGCTTGTGCGAGCGGGGTACGTGTATTTCGGGGGTGCGCGGGAAGTTTCACACGCGATCGGCCCTGTGTGAGCAGGGTACGTGTATTTCGGGGGTCTGCGGGAAGTTTCACACGCGATCGGCCCTGTGCGAACGGGGTACGTGTATTACTGGGGTTCGCGGGAAGTTTCACACACGATCGGCCCTGTGCGAGCGGGGTACGTGTGTTACTAGGGTTCGCAGGAAGTTTCACACGCGATTGGGCCTGTTCGAGCGGGGTACGTGTATTACTGGGGTTCGCAGGAAGTTTTACACGCGATCGGCCCTGTGCTAGCAGGGTACGTGTATTTCGGGGGTGCACGGGAAGTTTCACACGTGATTTCGCTGTCAGAGTGGGTACGTGTATCCAGTGGGGTGAGCAGGGAGTCCCACACGTGAATTGGCAGTGTGGGTCCTCCCAGGTGTGCCCTCTACCCCCTCCATGGCTCCTGCAGGCAACCCACACCACAGGGGACTACCCTGCACCCCGCACGCAGCTCATCCACCATGGGCATGCCCCCCAGCCAGCCCACATGTCACCTTCCACTAGTGATCACCAACCCATGTCCCCCAGCACCCCCAGCCCCCAGCAGTGATGGGCACCTGCCAGCAGGCCCCGAATCATGTCCCCCAGCACCCCCACCCCCAAGCAGTGAGCCTCAGGCCCCGACTCATGTCCCCCAGCACCCCCACCCCCCAGCAGTGATGGGCACCTGCCAGCAGGCCCCGACTCATGTCCCCCAGCACCATCACCCCCCAGCAGTGATGGGCACCTGCCAGCAGGCCCGACTCATGTCCCCCAGCACCCTCACGCCCCAGCAGTGAGCCTCAGGCCCCGACTCATGTCCCCCAGCACCCCCTCACCCCAGCAGTGAGCCTCAGGCCCAGACACATGTCCCAACAAACAACATGTCCTAACAAAACAGACCCATGTCCTGAAAGCCAACCCTAATCCCCCTTGACCCCCAATCCAAGCATGCAACCATCCACAGAACCCACTTCCAAATTACCCATGCCATGATAGATGAAATGAACCACCATGCCCACGCAGGAATGCACAACGTAGCCACACAGTGGCAACACGTGACTGAGGAAATGTTCAATGAGACATGCAGAAAACCAATTACAGAACACAACACCAATTCGAAGTAATACAAAATGTATTCAAAACATAAAGAACTGACTTTGAGGAATAGTAAACTGAAAATCATTGTACAAAAATTATTGTAAATCCAATGAAGTTAAAAAAAAGAAAAATCACGTACAATAAAAAAGTGGTCCATTGCCAATGTCCATAATAAAAACATAATCCAAATAAATAAAAAAAACATTGATCCATGGGAATATAGAAAAAGAAAGTATGTACAAGTCTGCAACTATATAAAATGTAAGTTCAAATGGTCCATGACCCACAAACAAAAGGAAACCTACAAAAAAGTCCTAGGAAGAAAAAACTATATACACACAAAGTGGAGCAATGTCCATTAACTCCAAATTAAAAGAAGAACAAAGGAAACCTAACACTATCTAACTATATACAATGGCGGCGGCCAAGTCCTGCGGCTCACTCTATGATGTCCCGGCCAGGGCATCATCGAACTCCATGTCGATGTGCCGGAGGCGGGCCTCTGCCCTGGCCCCGAGGTCTCGCAGGGATGCACTCATGGCCTGTTCCAACTCCCTGCTAGTTGCATCGAGGCACTCTGCCCACCTCAACGCCTGACGCATAGAGAACTCCGCCCTGACCATGGTGAGTTGCGCCTCTTCCGCCCGCCGCCGCTCCGCATCTATGTGCTAGCCCAACCGCAGCCACACGGAAGACACACCCATTCCAGGGTTCTCCTGCCCTCTGGCCGATGCCTGCCCCTCTGATGTCGATGACCCCGAGCCATCATTGCTCCCACCTAGAGCCTGCTGCTGTTGCTGCTGTCCATGTGCCCTGTCCAATGCCTGCACATCCTCCATCTGCTGGACTCCAGTTGTTGGGGTGTCCACCCCTGCTGGACCGCCGACTCCCGACTGTGGCAGGGATGGGATCTCCACCACGCTGGCTGTGTTGGTCAGGCCAGGTCCACAGGGGGCCGTGGTGGAATCTGGGCCGGAAGACGGCAGGGAGAACGACTTGCGCATAGTCTCCACAGAGGAGGAGAGGTCTGCCAGAGTGCGCGACACATGTAGGAACCCACCGACCAGGGCCCCTCCCAACAGTGCCACCTCGCGACGCTGCTGTTCGTGATGGCGTGCGTGCTCCGCCCAGGAAGCACGCACATCATCACGAATGTCACGTGTGCGCAACGTGACATCAACCATGACGGAGCCCATACGGTCGTGGGACCCCTCGTCCACAGGTAGTGGTGAGGCAGATGACGTGGCACTCCCCCCTACCTGCGGACGGGCCTGGGCATCCCTGCTGGTGCATGGTGGTGCAGTCACAGGGTCAAGGACAGCGACATGCACAGGCCCCTCCGCGGTGACCTGTGCTGCCTCCTGACCCTGGCCCTGGACTGCACCACTGGCATCAGTGGTACTACCCCCACCGGCCCCATGTGCGGCTCAGTAGCGGGCTCCTCCTCCTCTGTGGAGACCACCAACCTGGATGTCACCACACAGTCTTCCGCCATTGCAAGCCCCTGTGGGGGCTCACCCGGCCCTTCCGCTACAGCCGTAGTGGCAGACGCGGCACCAGCCCCCTCGCTCCCAGATGTTGTCAATTCCTGGGAGGGTGGCTGGGCCTTGCGTCGCCACCCGGTGGAGGCATCCCTGCTGCTTGGCTCCACAGCGCCGTCTCTGCCCTCTTCTTCACTTGACGCTGCGTAGAGGGAGACATAGAACACAAGCATCAGGGTACAGTACAATATTCCCCTAGACAGGAAGCAATAACACATGAGTGGCACTGTCAAATGTCACTTCCATCCTGTCCCTCCACAACACATGGGTGAATGCACGCAACACACATGCAGAAACAGTCCCGGCGCCTACAATCAACATCAGCATCTATGTACAAGGGCCTCTGTTATCCAAAATGTTGCCTTCAAACTCACATGCCTCATGGCTCACACTGGTCCCATGCACACACATCACCGGAGGGTCATGCATCATGGCTTGTACACCACAGACACAGTGGATAGACACAGTGGATACACCGGTGACCGCACTGCATGAGTGAATCTACACATCATCACGGACATGTGTCATGTTATGATATGATATGATATGGCATTAATAACGCGCCTATACACAAGTGTTTCAAGGCGCGACGAGGCAAGTGGGGGGAACAAAGGGAGGACAGATAACGATCTTACTAGGCCAGGTGTCATTCAGATCGCGCATGTGCATGGGAAGGGCAGAAAGGAAGAGTGCAAGGGAGGAAAGGGAGAGGGGGGAGTGCAGTACATGGGAAGTGGAATAAATAAGATAAATAAAACACATTAAAAAAAACAGGCAAGTGCAGGAAGTGCGTACAAGTGCTGGAAAGGGGACTGAAGGGATACAGAAACAGTCCCCAAGTGCAGGGGTTGCCAGGGAGGTAGTGCAGGTGGGCAGTTGACAGGGCCTGGGCCAGAGATCAGAGGGGTGGCCAGGTAACCAGTGCAATTTCAGTCAGGAGTTCAGCAAGGGAGGGGAGGAGAGAAAGCAGAAGCAAAGAGGAAGGTTTTGAGGTGTTTCCGGAACCAGAGGTGGTTCTCCTCGAGTTTCAGGGAGGCAGGAAGGCTGTTCCAGAGAGAGGCCCATGCCGAAGAGAGTGATCTGCCACCAACTCGTGTGATCTGCCACCATGGCGTTTCAAAGTCACACACACACACTTCTCAGACACACACACATGTGCACCATACATGTACATGACAGCAGCACCCATCCCTCACCCCACCTCCATGTCCAAGAACAGAGACTGGCATGCATTCATGTGTGCATTCCGCATACAGCTCCCCATGTTGCATTGGAACACATGCACCATCCATGTGGTTCACACATTACTGGTCTGACATGCATGACCATGATGTCCCTGCACACACACACCCATACATGGCCTACGTCACACATACAGGCAAGTATCAGACTACCAGCACACTGCAAAATGCCCTGTCTCACACATTAATGCTTGGCTACTTACCGCTGAACTCCAGACGGGTCTGCCTCTGAAGGATCTGGGCGTGGAGCGCTGGGGCTACGTGTTCCAGGACCCTCATCTGGATGTTACTCATGCTGCCCCGGCCCCCCTCAACGAGGTGCCGGGCCTTGTAGAGGGTCCTGGACCTCAGGTCCTCCCAGCACTTCTTGACGTGCTTGATGTCGCGGGTTGCCACCTCCTCCGCGTTGATGGCAACCACTGCGTCCTCCCAGATCCTCAACCGTCCTTCCTTGTTGGCGCGTGATGTTCCAAAGAGGGCATCATAATGCCCCAGGACATGCTCCACTAGGACACCAACTTCCTTCTCACTGAAGCTGGTGGCTCTCTGCCTCTCTGACTGGGGGTCGCCAGTGGTCTCAGATGGTGTTTGCCCCGACATGGCGACCCCCGAGGCAGGCGTGGGTGGGCAACTGGGCCCTGGGGCTGGGCTGTGGAGCAATGGTATCCCAGTCGGCAGTCTTCTGTTCCAGCAGGGGTGGGCACAGCAACTGGACCCCTGCAGATGGCTGACGGGCATGCACCAAATAGCAGGGCATGTGGGCAGCAGGCAGGCAGCAGCAGATGGCTGGTGGGAGCGTGCTCGGGGCTCTTGAGGGCAGGAAAATGCACATGGCCAAGTAGCCAGGGTGGGGAAGCTGCAGGGGCAGCTGCAGCTCAATCCACCCCAGCTCCTAGTCTCCCAGCTGGGACAGTGTCAGTCCAGGTCCATCAAACCGACGTTGGCCCTGCCAACATCACCCTGCAGCCAATGCCTGCACCAAGACCTATGGTCATTGTGCCTTTACAGGCTTCTGTTACCCAGTCCACCTGCGCTTCTGCCCCTACTGACCAGAGCTGCGTAAGCCACTCAGGATCCGCACCACCTTTGAAGAAGAAGAAGAAGGGTGCTCTGGCACTACAGGCTGAGACCCCAGACACGGCTACACACTCCGGCACGTCAAGGAAGCCTTAATGACGCCGAACTTGATGCACTTGTGGCCTATGTGTCAGCACACATGTTGGTGAATGCAGGGTGCAAGACCACACCTGGTCAACGTAGGGCACACTGGCAGACCATTGCAGACCACATTAGTGCCCTTGGATTTGTGAGGCGCACAGCTGATGATTGCTACAAGCGGTGGAATGACCTGAAACGCAGAGCAAAGAACAAGCTGGCTTCCAATCATGCCTCTACTCTGGTGACTGGCGGTGGGTCTCCACCAGAGGACAACCAACTCACTGAACATGAGTCTGTGTCATGATGCCTACCCCCGGGGACCCAGACAAAGTCCAGCAACCCCGGAAGCAGGCATCAAGTTATCCCAAGCAAGCCCAACAACCCCTGCTAGGGGCTATTTGGGTCCAGGGCCTATGGCGCCAGGCTCATATGGAGAGTCAGTCCTGGCGCCATAGGCGCCAGGCTCATAGATTAAAACTTACCTGATGCAGACCATTCTGCAAACTTACCTGATGCAGAACATGCTGCAAGAGCTCCAAGCCAAAAGAGGCTTGGAAGGGACTACTTTACTTAGGGACTATTTTTTACTCGGGTGGGGCTGGGGAGGAATACTTACCTGGGACTACTTTGGAGGCTATTTAAACCACGCCCGAAGAGCAGCACACGCTTCGCATTATTCCGCATCCAGCAGCTTAACGCTCACCGTGCCTGCAAGTCTGCATCCAGCCTTCTGCCACGCCCGCCTCGAGTTTGGTTCTCCTAGAAAAAGGGAGAAAGAAGGAGAAAAGATTAGAACAAGACCAATACCTTTGATCCTTACCTGAATTCCCGATCCATCGCGCCTTCGAGCTGGAAGAAAGAAGCTATTTATGCGCGTCGCCTCGCCTGCTGCAGCGCAGCGCTGAACTCACTGGCCTTCGCAGCATCTTCACATTCCACCGCATCCTCCTGCATGTTCCTGCCGCACTCCGGCACCTAAGGAGAAGACAAGAACAGCAAGGTGAGCCAAGGGAATACACAGAGGAATATTAGTTACCCCCCATAGACTTACCTGATTTTACCACCGGGGGTACTATTCCTCTTCTCGGGTCGGCGCAGCTTCCACTGCCTCTTCGCCGAACCCTGGCCCCTAAGGGGAAACAAAAGGACAGCAAGGTGAAACAAAGGGACTAACAAGGGGAATCCTCCTCACCACAATAGACTTACCTGATTTTACCGCCGGAGGCATTATTCCCAGAGACTTCATACTTTCTCTCAGCGCCTGAATAAGGGAGAAAGCAACAGGTTACATATTGACATTATTTTATCGAACTCTGTTGGATAATACAAATCCTTACCAGAGTTTTACCGGTTGCCACAAGGAACTCTTCTCTAGGGTCAAGCTGCAACCTGCAAGGAATCGGACAAGAGTGAAAATCAGGCATTTGAACTCTTACGAACTACATTGTTATGGCGTCTTGCTGGGAATCTCGGAGTCAATATTGTTCTGGAACTCACCAATTCCTTCCAGCTAGTGAAGCAACTGGTTATCTACGCGCCCCTGCGCTCAATGCAGGATGGAGAGCTCATCTTTTCAAACCATCAGGTGAGACTATAAGAGGGGACATCAAAGGTGATCAGTGGGGAGAACAGCGGGGGTGGGAGGATTTACGCTCAACTCCACGGGTGGTTAATTCCCTTTCTCCATTTGCAGAAGAATATTCCTACGGGCCAAGCAAACGAAGTTAGGTGGGCCAGTCCAGTCCGTCATCTCGGCCCTACGCGTCACATTGGTGGAAACCGCAGCTGTTCAGTTCAGATCGACGCCTCTGGGGGAGCCAGGTGAGCGTAACAGAACGCAAAGCCTACCTACAAATACCCACCCGGGCGTTATGGATACCTCAGAAACTGACCAATTGACCCAATTACTATGGGAACTGAGGGCTGAAGTGCATTCCGCCCGCCAAGAAACCAATGCTCTTAGGAGAGAACTGATTTTGTCAAAGGAGCAAACTGATGACCTTTCTAGGCAACTATTGCAAAGCCAGGCTGGATAAGCAACCCTACCTGGTTCCGGGGGAAATCCAGCTCCTGTGTTATCAAGTAACCATGTGAAAATAAACCTACCAGGAAATATTCCATTAGCTCCGCCCGAACGCTTTGCCGGAGATCCCAAAAGGTTTGCCGTGTTTATGAACCCATGCCGCTTGCACTTTTTATGCAGACCTGGAGCCTTCCCAAACGATCAAGCCAAGGTAGCCTTCGTATTGTCATATCTCAGCGGCAGTGCAGCTGATTAGTCAATTCCACTAGTTACTCAGGATAACCCAATTCTTCGGGATTTTCAGGGCTTTCAAATGAGCATGGAACGACTATTTGCCCGGCACTCCCAAGGACTGGCCCTGGATAACGAACTTTTGTCCCTACGACAGGGTAACCAGGACCTTCTATCCTACATCGCGACCTTCAATAGGTTGATAGTGGAAACCGGATGGCCTGAGGTAAAACGGATCATGTTATTTCATCGAGGGCTTCGAGGAGAACTCAAGGATGTCTTGGCTCAAGTCGTGAACCCACCTCAAGAGTGCGACGAATATATAGACTTAGTGGTCCAGTTAGATCACAGACTTCAGAACAGAAAGGCTGATCGAGCCAAGTTTGAGAATCGGGTGTTGGTCAAAACCCACGCTAACCCCAAAGGAGCAGATGCTTCAGAACCCATGCAAATTGGAGGGGTTAAAGGACCCTTACCCAGAAGGAAAGAGAAAGGAGACGGCAAATGCAATTGTGTCTATATTGTGAAACTTCGGGACATTTTCTACGGGATTGCCCTGTAAAACCACCCAAGAACGTGGTAGGAGCTGATGATAAAAGCTATATGGAGTCAGACTCGGGAAACGACCACGCCCGACAAGAGTAGAGGTCCGCTTGCCGAGCTTGAAGAAGGATACTCAGACCTTGCATTTCATCATACCAATGGTCCTAGTAGATCCAGGGCAGCCATCGCGTATGCACGCAGTAAGGGCATACATTGATAGCGGGGCCATAGGAAACTATGTGGACTACGAATTGGCTTCCAGGATGAATCTACCTCTCTGCCGAAAAACCACCTCAGATGTCATCACCACAGTCGATGGAACTGAAATTGCCTCTGGGCCTGTAACTCATTCCAACACAGAGATGACTCTATTGGGTGATAATGGGCATCGAGAGATTATTGTGTTTGATCTAATCAAAGCCCCACAGTTCCAAATAATACTGGGGATACCTTGGTTGGAAACACATAATCCTTGTATTGATTGGCGAGAGAAGAGAATAACCTTCCCGGATTGTGCACAAACCTGTTACCCAAAGAAAAATCTCAACGCAGGCCTGGCCACAGTAACCACAGCAGTCATGCAACTACCTCCTGAATACCAATAATTCCAGGATGTCTTCCAAAAAAGAACAGGCAAACACCTTACCTCCTCACAGATCCTACGATTGTCAAATCGATCTCATACCCGGTGCACAACCCCCTTGTAGCAGGATCTATGCCCTTACTGAACCAGAGAACCTTCATCTACGACAATACTTAGACCAGTACTTTGCCAATGGCTTTATTCGCCTATCCAAGTCCCCTGCATCTTCAGCTTTGTTCTTCGTGCCCAAACAGGAAGGTGACCTCAGAACGTGCATAGACTACCGCGCATTGAACCAGATAACTGTTAAGAACCGATACCCATTGCTTCTGATCCCTGAATTACTAGACCAAGTGAAGGACACTTGCATATACACTAAATTAGAACTCCGGGGGCATACCATCTGGTATGTGTAAAAGAGGGCGACGAATGGAAGACTGCTTTCCGCACTAAATATGGGTTATTCGAATACCAGTTGATGCCTTTCGGGTTGTGCAATGCACCAGCAGCCTTCCAATACTTCATGAACGATGTCCTTCGTGAACTCATTGACGTTTGTGTTGTCGTATATATCGATGATATTCTAGTATACTCCTCTTCGGAATCTGACCATGTGAAGCACGTTCGAGCAGTCCTTGAGAAATTGCGCCAGCACAAACTATATGCAAAGCTGGAAAAACTCGTTTTTCATGCCACAGAAGTCGAATTCCTTGGGTTTATCCTGACCCCAAAGGGAGTCCGAATGGACTCACGAAAGGTGGACGCAATCCTTAAGTGGCCATCACCAAGTTCAGTTAAAGGAGTACAAAGCATGCTCGGCTTTGCCAATTTCTACCGCAGATTAATCCCCGATTTTTCACATGTTGTACATCCCATCTCAGCACTCTTGCGAAAAAATAAACGCTTTATGTGGACTGAAGAAGCTGAAAAAGCCTTTCAAGAACTGAAAGCGAAATTCACGTCTGCACCTGTATTAAAGCACCCGCGCCCCCAACTTCCATACATAGTGGTAACTGATGCATCCAGTCTAACCATGGGAGCTGTCCTGTCTCAAAAGGACCCTGAAACTGGCCAGCTTCACCCAGTAGCATTTTGGTCCAGAAAGTTCTCGGCACCCGAGTTAAACTATGCAGTTACCGACAAGGAGTTATTAGCCATTAAATCCGCCTTCAAGGCTTGGCGGCACTATCTTCTCGGTGCCAGGCATACCCTTACTGTGATCACCGGAACTTACAGTATTTAAAGACAGCCAAGGCCCAATCGTCACGTCAACTGTGATGGGCATTGTTCTTTGCCGAGTTCGATTTCGTGATAACCTATCGACCAGGTTGTAAAAATGTTAAGGCAGACACCTTGTCCCGCATAGGGATGGGAGAGGCAGAAGTGAACCCAGAACCAGTACCTATAATTTCCGAACAAAGGATTCTTGGCATGACTACTCTACAGACATTAGAGGACATTCAGGTAAAGAACCAGCAACTCTTTGATCCTACAGCCCTGCAGGACTGGGTAAAGAAAGGCCCGGACTACTCTGTCACCAATGATCTGCCTTATTACCAAGGGCGGCTATTTCTGCCACACAAGGAACTACAAGAGCTAATCATTTCCCATTATCATGATACCCTAATGGAGGGGCACCCAGGTATTGCAAAAACCGAAGCTAAAATTAAAAGACAATTCTGGTGGCCCACCTGGCGAAAGGATATTAAATCATTTGTGATGTCTTGTGGCATTTGCACCCAAAACAAAAGTCAAAAGAAAAAACCAGCTGGACAACCTTTAGACATTCCACCTACACCATGGCACACCTTATCGTTAGACTTTATTACTGATCTACCCCCATGCAATGGATTTAACACCATTCTAGTTATTGTGGATATTTTTTCCAAGATGGCCCACTTTATTCCTTTAAAGGGATTACCTTCAGCTTCAATCCTGGCCAAGGAGTTCCTCGAAAACATTGTTCGCATACACGGATTTCCATCCGTATTGGTCTCTGACCGGGGCAGTCAATTCATTTCACATTTTTGGAAAAAATGCTGTCAATTGGCGCAAATCGATGTGAGGTTATCGACCAGTCACCACCCCCAGACTGATGGTCAAACGGAGAGGACCAACCAAACTCTCGAACAATACCTGCGTTGTATGTTACATCAGACTGAGAGTAATTGGAAAGACATTCTTTGGATCGGCGAATATGCATACAATAATTCAGTACACTCTGGAACTGGACAAAGCCCCTTTTATACCTTATATGGGCACCATCCTAGAACCTCAGACCTTGACTCACCCCAACACTTAGAAATGCCTGCAGTGGACCATCTGCACGCTACGATTACACAAGCCTTTAAGGAAGCAACTACACATTTAAAACAGGCGAAAGAAAAATACAAGAAAGATGCTGATCGGCATAGAAGTGATGTTCCACAATACCAGATAGGGGAACAAGTATGGTTAGCCACAAAACATATACCTCTAAAGGGAACATGAACCTTTAACCCCAGATATTTGGGACCTTACTCTATTAAGGCCATTATCAACCCGGTGGCTGTCAAGTTGGACTTACCTGCTAATATGCGAATTCACCCCGTCTTTCATGTGTCACATTTGAAGCCAGTGCAACCCGGGACAAGACTAACCAAGCCACCAGACCCCATCCTTGTAGACGGAGAACCGGAATTTGAAGTTAAGAACACCCTGGACTCCAAGCTGATGAAGTCAAAACTTTTTTATTTAATCGACTGGAAAGGTTACAGACCACAGGAAAGGTCATGGGAACCTAGTGACCATGTTCATGCACCCGGATTGGTGAAAAAATTCCACCGAAATTTCCCAGACAAACCGAAACCACAGGGAAGAACGACTTTAGGAGGGGCCTTGGGGGGGAGTGCTGTCATGATGCCTACCCCCGGGGACCCAGACCAAGTCCAGCAACCCCGGAAGCAGGCATCAAGTTATCCCAAGCAAGCCCAACAACACCTGCTAGGGGCTATTTGGGTCCAGGGCCTATGGCGCCAGGCTCATATGGAGAGTCAGTCCTGGCGCCATAGGCGCCACGCTCATAGATTAAAACTTACCTGATGCAGACCATGCTGCAAACTTACCTGATGCAGAACATGCTGCAAGAGCTCCAAGCCAAAAGAGGCTTGGAAGGGACTACTTTACTTAGGGACTATTTTTTACTCGGACGGGGCTGGGGAGGAATACTTACCTGGGACTACTTTGGAGGCTATTTAAACCACGCCCAAAGAGCAGCACACGCTTCGCGTTATTCTGCATCCAGCAGCGTAAAGCTCACCGTGCCTGCAAGTCTGCATCCAGCCTTCTGCCACGCCCGCCTTGAGTTTGGAGCTCCTAGAAAAAGGGAGAAAGAAGGAGAAAAGGTTAGAACAAGAGCAATACCTTTGATCCTTACCTGAATTCCCGATCCATCGCGCCTTCGAGCTGGAAGAAAGAAGCTATTTATGCGCGTCGCCTCGCCTGCTGCAGCGCAGCGCTGAACTCACCGGCCTTCGCAGCATCTTCACATTCCACCGCATCCTCCTGCATGTTCCCGCCGCACTCTGGCACCTAAGGAGAAGACAAGAACAGCAAGGTGAGCCAAGGGAATACACAGAGGAATATTAGTTACCCCCCCATAGACTTACCTGATTTTACCACCGGGGGTACTAGTCCTCTTCTCGGGTCGGCGCAGCTTCCACTGCATCTTCGCCGAACCTCGGCCCCTAAGGGGAAACAAAAGGACAGCAAGGTGAAACAAAGGGACTAACAAGGGGAACCCTCCTCACCACGATAGACTTACATGATTTTACTGCCGGAGGCATTATTCCCGAGACTTCATACTTTCTCTCAGCCCTTGAATAAGGGAGAAAGCAACAGGTTACATATTGACATTATTTTATCGAACTGTGTTGGATAATACAAATCCTTACCAGAGTTTTACCGGTTGCCACGAGGAATTCTTCACTAGGGTCAAGCTGCAACCTGCAAGGAATCGGACAAGAGTGAAAGTCAGGCATTTGAACTCTTACGAACTACATTCTTACGGCGTCTCGCCGGGAGTCTCTGAGTCAATATTGTTCTGGAACTCACCAATTCCTTCAAGCTAGTGAAGCAACTGGTTAACTACGCGCCCCTGCGCTCAATGCAGGATGGAGAGCTCATCTTTTCAAACCATCAGGTGAGACTATAAGAGGGGACATCAAAGGTGATCAGTGGGGAGAATAGCGGGGTTGGGGGGATTTACGCTCAACTCCACGGGTAGTTAATTCCCTTCCTCCATTTGCAGAAGAATATTCCTACGGGCCAAGCAAACGAAGTTAGATGGGCCAGTCCAGTCCGTCATCTCGGCCCTACGCGTCACATAGGTGGAGACCGCAGCTGTCCAGTTCAGATCGACGCCTCTGTGGGAGCCAGGTGAGCGTAACAGTCTGTTGCTGGAACCTTCGTCACAGAGAAACAGATCCAAGGCGTGGGAGGCCTACCTGATTACGAATGATTGTCCTGTGAGTGCCCATGCATGTGTGTGTAATCCATGTGTATGTTGCATGGGTGACGTGTTCAGATTGAGTGCCAGGTGAGGGTGTGTAGTCCTCAGTGGTATGGGTCACCCATGTGCTTCCTCCAAAACATTCAGCGGCCTTGAATTTGGGTATGACAATATCCCTTCTGACCACAGTAGCCAATTAGCGCAACATTACTGCAGTTGCCCTTGAACTGTCATCTTGCAACAACATTGTTCTGAATTTTTCTGTGTTCATTCAGCCTGATTGTTTCGATTCTCCCATTTTTCAAACGCATTTTTCAGCCCTAATGCCACATGTGACATGCTTCTGTCATTGATTACACCCCACATTGGGCCACATTTATTACCTTCTTATAGGAATGATTAGACAATTCAGGCTGATTGAGTAAGGGCCTGCTCACGAAAATGTTTGGGGCCTGTTTCAATGTGGAACATGATAGTCTTTTCGTGTCATGTTGAAGTGACCAACCATTGATGTATCCATCTGCATACCATCACTGTATCATTGTACACTGGATGTGTTGCAGTGTGTGGCACATGCGTATTTTGACACACTATTTTGCATTTTTCATCTCATCATGTCCATCTCACATGGATCGGTGACAGTACTCATTCACTGACATATGGCTGTACTTGTGAAATGTACCATGGCTATGCTACATGGCATCTATGTGCTGGCATGTGTCATGTATGTGTATTGGACATGCCACTCAGAGGCTAATGTGTGATGCCAGTGCTACCCAGCATGCAGGAAATGTGTTGCTTTTCCATCTTGTTGTCCTCAGTGTCTGCTTTTTGCCTCCCCTTCCAACTCATTGACAGTGCATGCATGCCAGGGTTATAGTCATGTGGGACATGTGTAATTCATGTACTGGATCTCTGACTTGTCAGGGCTATGTGTGTGCTATGGTGCTCATGCCTGTTTCCATTTGTTGTATTTCATATTTTGCAGGTGATGACGCACTTGATGCTGTTGAGGTTGAGGAGATGGTGAAGACCCAGGAGGAATCTCAGGCACGACCGGGCACCAGTGGAGGACGTGGTGTGGTGGTGGGTGAAAACCCAATCTTACTGCAGACCATACTGT
The DNA here is from genome assembly GCF_040938575.1 of Ambystoma mexicanum. NCBI lineage: Eukaryota > Metazoa > Chordata > Amphibia > Caudata > Ambystomatidae > Ambystoma > Ambystoma mexicanum. The sequence continues at coordinate 1,190,897,118 of NC_090934.1, forward strand.
CCAGGGGTGTCTCTGGTTGCACCCAGACCTCTATGATTCAGGTGCTGAATCGGATGATGAGACGTATGTACTGTCGCAAGTGATTGTTTCTGGCAGGGATTCTGTTCTGTCCAACCCACCTGCACCAGGGGTAGAACCCTCTATGGGGATGTCAGTGTTGGTAAGTCCGCCTTTGGCGGTTCCGGATGCAGGGTCACACTCCACAACATCTGATCCTGTTCCTGGGTCAGCAGATCAGAGGGGGAATGCAGTCCTGCAGCCTCAGGCAGTGCCAGCACAGCAAGGTGCAGATCGCCTGGCCCCAAACAGGTGTGGTGCCTGCCGACGCGGTGGCCGTACGCCACCAGGCAATACTGTATGGGAAAACTCCATGTACGGTATAGCAGCACAACAGGGAGCATCGGTTCAAATGATGGCTCAGGCAATGGAGAGGGTGGCCACTTCCATTCTCCCCCCTGAAAGGCAGATGGAGCAACAACAGCAGAGTACAGACTCCATTTGCCAATCACACAGGGAAGACATGTTGGCGTCCAACAGGGACCGACGGGCGGCACTGGAGACTCTGCGGGAAGCCATTTCTGTAGAGTCACAGGGCCACAGGGAAGCCCTGAGGTTAGAACTCCAGTTCCTCAGGCAGACTCTATGTCATGATGCCTACCTCCAAGGAGCCAGTTCCGACCCAGCAACCCCAGAGGCAGGCATCATTTTCCCCAGGGGAGTGCCAGCGGGCCCAAGCCGGGGCCCTTTGGACGCAGTCCTGGCGCCTTAGGCGCCAGGCTCATGTTGGACCTCTGTCCTGGCGCCTTAGGCGCCAGGCTCATAAAGCTAGACATGTGTTCAAGTGTTTTAATGTGCACTTACCTGATGCAGACCATGCTGCCACATCCAGGCCCTCTTGAGGCCTGAATGGAACTACTTTACCTGTGGGACTACTTTCCACCCGGGTGTGGTCGGGGAAGCATACATACCTGATCGGAGGAAGGATACACACTTGGAACTTCTTCCAAAGCTATTTAAACCACACCCGATCAGCAACTCGCAGCTGGACGCTCACCGTGTCAGCTCCTGCATCAGGACCTCAGCCACGTCTGTCAGTATCCTGGGTCACCTGCAAAGGGAGACAAAAGACCTTACCTGCTAAATCAGCACCACGGAGATATCACACTGACGATCCTGAAAAGGAAGACATCATTTTAAAAGCATTTCGCTACGATCGCTGCAGTGCTGCATTTCACTCACCTATCCTGGACGCCACCATCTTCAGCAGCGATCATCCGGATCCACAGCCACTTCCCAGAGCCTAGAGAGAAAAAGACAAGAACAAGGTGAGAGAAGGAAGGGAATAGGAAAAGCTCAGTTTCCTTCTAAGTCTTACCAGTTGGGTCATTCCCATTTCATTTCGGGTCTTGCCGCTTCCAGGCATTTTCCGGACCCCGGCCCCTATGGGGAAAAAAGACAAAGGGCCTCATTACGACCCTTGCGGAAATGGAAAAATGATGGCGGAAATGCAATACCGCCATCGAACACCGCTCGTTGCGATCATGACCCGTCACCGTAAAGTACGATGCCATTAGCGACACCGCAGTGAACGGCAACGCTAACTGCACCAAGTACGCGCACGCGCGCCTTGCAAAACCGGAATCACCGCCATGGCGCAACGGTACGCGAATTCTGACCCTAGCGGACATGTACTGAACGCCATCAAGCACGTCGTAAAGTACCATTCCGCCATGGCGAGAAATACGGCAACGCGAACCAACCGTAAATGGCCCACTGAGTGCCTGTACTCCACTCCCTGGCCTCATTGCACAACTCCTGGCAGGCGCAATGTACTCACACTATGCAACCAGTGAAATCCACAATCCACCCATGCATGCCAACGTAGAAAAGCATGCAGGGGCTCAAAGCGCCCCGTGAGTGGGCATCCATGTACGGCATGTCACCATAGCCGTACTGACGCAGCACAGGCATGTGAAGGTACAATACATCAAACTGAAAATCAAGAACACATGACACAAAACAACAGTAGTCCCCCATCGCTTGCCACCAGCGCAAGGCAACATCCAAAACAGCATCCTGAGGGGGATTGCACCAGCCCTGTACTCATGCCAGTAAACAAACCAACCATCAGCAGAAGCATGTACCACACAAGTCGGCAGAGTGACTGAGCAGCCAGGCTCATCCCAAGAGGGGCCGATGGGAGCTGCAGGGCACAGATGGCATCAATACAGAAGCTATTCCAATGGACATGACCCCAGTCCCCCTCCAACAAACGCACGCAAACACAGTCACCTGTGACCAGCCACATTCTGAACAACCCATCATTCCACCAATCGACCTGGCTGACAGGCACCAGTCGGCCAAAAGCCAATCCCCCGCCCCTGAACAGCACATCATGTAAACAGTCACAATGGCAGCCCCTATCCGTGACCATACTGTGCTACGTAGGCAAACGCGGCCAGTACTGTACCACACAACTCAACTCAGAAGGCGGAACACAATGCAGATCATCACGCAATACATACCGCCACAAAGCGAAAATCGCCACATCACCTGCAAAGAACAACGCAACACGACAAATATCGGAATACAATTTAAATGCACATCCAAATGACAAAGGCCCCACAGCAATTTGCAAAATACCACCAAAACAACCATCATCACCGAGGGCTGCATCTGCAATAATTGACCGGCTTCCACTTGTGTGACGCCCTGTACCATCATGGCACACAGGGCCTACATCAACGTTCCAAAAGGCAACATGGAAGCGGCAAGAACCGCAGGTCCGTCCCATGAGGCAGGCACTAGTCGAGCTGAAAGGCCGAAATGTTGCACCTAGCCACCAGTACAGCGTAAGGGCATGTGGCCCATTGGCGATCGTCCCATAAGATCGAAATGGTGCTCCACTGATTCACCCGAAGCTGCAGGAGTCGAGAGTAAAAACCATCTGGAGGAGTGGCGTAGAGATGGCATCTGCAATAGGGCAGGAGATACCTGTCACCCAAAAGAAACACAAATTAACCGATTGCATTACGGGACTCATGATGCATTACAATCTTCATTCAACACACCAAATCCACACCCATATGCATGCTAGCCCACTCCAAAGGAATATACACACCCCTAAATCAGTATCGAATCATAACGAAACCAATCGAGCTAAATACACCATTGGCAACGTCGGTTACTGTGCATGCGTCCGTCAAGATAGAACCCATGACATGGGATTAGTAACGTGCCTAGACACAAGTGTATGAAGGCGCGTCGAGACAGGGAGGATCCGACAAGGGCAGATAGACGTATGTCCCACTATGGCAGCCTTGCATCACATAACGCAGGGGAAGGGGAGTGAATCAAAAAACCCATGTACATGGCAGACCCTAAACGGATTCATCAGTCCATGCATCCACACATCATTCCCTCATCCCGCAATGAAAACGCATGAATATTCACTCACATAATATGTGAAACTTCCATCGCGTCTGTGCGTAATGCAGTCCGCAAAAACCACTGTGCCCCTGGCCGGATCTGTAGTGTTGTGAAGCAAGATGGATTTGGGAACGTCCTGCCTTATCGTCCACTACGCTGTTGCGCATCCCATTCAATTCATATCATTCATTGCCTGCTCGTTATGGGCCATGTCCCAAGGACATTCTACAATAGAACGTTACATTTCCAGCCAGACCTGTGGGCGTATCCTCGCCGCTACTTCAAAACCCAAAATGCTGGCCTTCGAATTCCTCACTTGCAACATTACGTCGAAAAGGCTTCTGTGAACGCTTGCATTCACAATTACATCAATGTAGTGCGGCTGTGTGTCATGATGCTAACTGGCTGCAATCACAAATGGCACTCCACGCCCGTCGGTGAAGTACGTTACTGTGCTGCATGAGGGTCGGCCATCGATCGAGCCCTACATACCACTGACTCTTCACAGGTATGTAAGCGGCTGCAATCATAGCATGTGTAACAATGGGAGCATAGCATGAAAATCAGTCAAAGTACATCACACTGCCATCGGGATTTGATACATGATTCAAATCCCAAGATGCCATGCGGCCAAATGCAGCCTTACGTGCGGGACGTGCTCGGCCAGAAGGGATTGCATCTGCCACAGATTCATTCAATCAGCACAGGTGGAGGCCATACAGGCCGACAGCACATATATTGCAGACCCAAACCCCTCCCACAACCACTCCCACTCCAAAATGCTACCGGCAGGACTAGCGATGTTGGGCCTGGGGTACCAGATAGCACTGCAAGTGCTACAACTACAAGAAGACGACGAACAACAACAGGTACAACAACCGGGCGCACAGGGGAGACGGAGGAGAAGGAGGAGGAGGAGGGCAAGGCAGGGTCAGCAAGGCCCACAAGCACTGCCACTACCACCACGCAGGCGGCCCGCAATCCCACGCCTCCGAGCCGATCCGTTCAACCTCACTGCTGAGCAGATCCACACCCTCTACCGTTTGGACCGGGACACCATAATCGCCATTGTGGACATGACACATGCTGACCTCGTGAGCATGATAGATAGCCCAACCGCCATCCCACCCCTACTGAAGGTGGTGTCTGCACTCCACTTCCTGGCCACAGGCACCTACCAGCACACAGTGGGACAGTTGCATGGCATTTCACAGCCACTGTTCTCACGGACACTCTTCCAAGTGCACGATGCCCTCCTGAAGCACGCCGACGACCACATCACACTACCACGCACGTACCAGGAGATTACCAACGCTAAAGTGGGATTCCATGCACTTGGCGGCATCCCGGGTTGCATTGGTGCCATCGACTGCACCCATGTTGAATTGGTTGTCCCACATGCCATGGAGGTCCAGTACCGCAACCGGAAGCAATTTCATTCAATCAATGTGCAAATGGTGTGTGACTCCAACAAGATCTTTACGCATTGTTGTGCCAGATTTCCAGGATCTACCCATGATTCTATGGTCCTGAGGAACACAAGAATACCACGCTACATGGAGCGACACGCAGGGCACAGATCCTGGCTACTCGGTGAGTCTCATTCCATGCATGACATCGTGGCCCATTTGATGCGTCAATGACCTTGCAGGGGGGGGGGGGGCTACTTAGCACTATCATTCCACTGACACCCTTTATTCGTCTCATACAGGTGATGCCGGGTATCCACTGAAGAGATGGCTCCTTACACCAATCCGGAACCCACAGAACGAGCATGAGGAGGACTACAACCATGCCCACTCACGTACCCGTGTGGTCATTGAACAGGCATTCGGCCTACTGAAGGCTCGTTTCCGCAGCCTCAGCAGGTCTGGCGGGGCACTCATGTACAGCCATGAGAAGGTTTCTAAGATGGTCATGGCATGTGTCATGCTGCACAACATGTGCATACGTAGGAATGTGCCCATGCCCCCTGACGCTGTACTGCATGCACCTGAAGATGATGATGATGATGAGGGTGGGGATGTGGAGGCACCTCAAGGAGTCCATGAGGCACAGGATGCACGTGCAATCCGACAGAGCATCATAGATGCATGCTTCTAGCAACCACGCATGGTGCCTATTACACGGAAAGGGGACCTGTGGCACTGTGTGTGTGTAGTACAGGCACATTGTGGACTGTACGCCTATGAAGGCCTCGTACGCAAATATCAATGTCCACACATGTCATTGGATGATAATGAGGTGCTGTATTGTTAATGTGATTTGATTTATACACCCTATGGACCCGCCACCCAGTGAAGCCCAACACACCCCCTCCACCCTACTACCTCCCCCCCCAACACCAGTGTCCAAATATGCATGCTGTCCGTGGGTAGACGCTATTGCAAGCCCCCGCTACGGGTATCAGGGGCACCCCTGCCCGTGGAGCGCAGGTTCCTGCCAGATCTGCGTTGGGGGCTGCCCTGGACGGAACTTGCCACGGATGATGTCTCTGCCTGCTCGCGTCCATGCATGTCTCTGAGGGTTTGTGAGAGCTCCGAGAGCACACGGCGCACAGCAGCAAGTTCAGCACAAACGTCTTTGGACGTCGCATGCAGTTCCCCCCTCAGGCTCTCGGTGCTTTTCTCCATTTGTGCTCTCAGGCTCTCGGTGCTTCTCTCCATTTCTCCCCTGAGGCTCTCACTACTTTTCTCTATTTGTGCCCTGAGTGTCTCGGTGGATGTTTCCATGGCTGCCCTGGAACCCCCGCATTCATTTGCATGGTCCTTGAGTAGCGAGGACGCTTCCTGCTGTTGCTCGATCAGCAGGTCGAGGGACTGTTGCCTCTGCTGGGCCATGGACATTTGCGGTGGTGTGACAGGGGGGCTGCTCAACACATGTTGCCTTGGCACAGGACTTGTGGGGGTTGGCCAGTCGTCGTCTTCAGGGTGCCCCTGCGTGGTTTCGTCATGGTGTAGGGGAAGGAACATGCAGGGGGATTGGGAAAGGTCATGGATGGTACCTACGTCGCCAGCACTGTTTTCCGTGTCGGAGCATGCTGGCATGACAGCTGTGTCACCTATGGTGCTGCTACCACCAGAGGCAGTGCCATCAGATACGTTCTTTGGGGGGACCTGTGGTGCTGGGGTTGTGGACTTGCTGGCTGCTGGGGTGCCTGTTGCAGTCCCCTCCAGTGTGCTGCCACTTGATTCCTGCTGCTGCCGTGTCTTGATCCTTGCACCTGAGGTGGAGGCTCTTGGGACGTTGGTCCTGGCCCTCTTTGCAGGCGTGCTGGTAGGGGTGTCCTGCAGCTCGTCGTTGGTATCGGACCCTGTGGTGGAGTAAAGAGGGGCGAGCGTTAGTTATGGGTCTGTCGGATTTGGAATGGCAACGTATCAAATGCATTGGGGTGGTACATGAGGCTGATTTGGGACTGGGCCTTGGAGGTGGTCTCATTTTCGTGTGGATTGAGGATGCATTCATTTGGCTGCCTGCAGTTAGGGGGTGCATGCTGCACATGTAGGGGTTGTTTATGGCTTCTTGATTGATTTGTTTGTTCATTCTGACTTTTAGAGGGCGCTGTCAGGGCAAAGTATGTATTGCACTATGGGGTCACATGGTACTGCACATGTTCGTGGTTTGTGGATTTCGCATTGTTTCTCTTGGCCAACCTACCTGATTCTCCGGATGTCGGCACTCCTTTCTCCATCCCTCCGACTCCCTCTATGCTCTCCATTCCTATGGTGGAGGCGCAGATTTCCTCCCAGGGGGTCAACTTGATGGGCGACTCTGAACCCCCCCCGGTAGCTGTGGCGATGTTCCTGTTCGCAGAAAGTATGCTGCGTACGCGGATCCGCAGGTCGTCCCACCGCTTGCGACATTGCTGTGGCGTGCGGGGTGTTGTCCCCACCGCACTTACGCGCTGTGCCACCAGGGCCCATATGGCCTTCTTGTTGGCAAGGGCCGTCCTGGTCATTTGACTGGAGAAGACGACGGCGGAATTTTCCTGGAGGGTCTCGGTGAGCACGGTCAGTTCCTCTCGGGAGAAGTGTACCTGCCGCTTGCGGTCACACGCTTTCTTGGCTACCTTTCCCATATTTATTTTTTTAACTGGGGTTGCTAACGGGTTGGGATGTGTGTCAGGGTCGGATTTTTTATGGTTGTGTTGGGATTCGGATTTTATAGTTGTGCGGCGTGCTGTTTCCCGTTCCGGCCACATGCTTTTACTTCCGTTTCCGTATATTTACGGTGGCCGTAATTTGCGGTGCACGCTCGTTACGGTGACCGCTCATTACGGTGACCGCTAAGATGGGTGGCGGTATTGCACCTGGTGCAGCGTACGGCGGCGGTAAGGGCCGTTTTGGGGTCATTTCCGCCATCGCAGCCTTTCGGATTCCGCCATGGCGTAATGCTCGTGCCCGATGGGTCGTGATTGGCCGCACTTTGCTCCTTCGTGCAATGGCGGAAACGCTATTTACGCTGTTGCGGTCCGGTCAGTCACTTTCCGCCAGGGTCGTAATGAGGCCCAAAGACATTGAATGAGCGAATGCAAAGACATTACCCGAGCGCTGATCCAGAACTTACCTGTCATTTACTGGAACTGCACGTTTCACTTCGGGTCAGCGCCAAATCTCCGGCATTCCGAACCCCGGCCCCTAAGGGGAAAAAGACAATGAACATTATTATTAAGCTTGGACTTTTGAACTTGCAACAGAACTTTTACAGAGCCTTACCTGAATAGTCAAGCTTACCTGAACTCCCATCAATCCTCAATCCAGTGAAGTAACTGGGTTTCAAACCGCCCCTGCATCAGAAGCAGGATGGAGAGCTCATCCTTCCTGACCCTAAGGTGAGACTTCACGGGGAATCGTGGAAGAGTATTGTGGAGGGTTGGGAGAGAGTGGGAGGCTTGAGCATAACTCAGTCAGTAGGTAATAATCCCTTTTCACGCACAGGGAAATATTCCTGCGAGCCGGACAAGCCAGAGTAGAGGGGCCCTTCCTGTCCATCTTCAGTGTCCTGCGCTTCACCATTGAAGAAGCATCAGCACTCGAAGCCAGACCTGCGCCTCCGTGGGAATCAGGTGAGCGTTACAGAACGCGAAGACTACCCACAATTTCCCACCTGGGCGCTATGGAGACTTCCGAAACTGACCAGCTGGCCCAGCTTTTGGGGGAATTACGGGCAGAGGTGCACTCAGCCCGCCAGGAGACTAACGCTCTCAAAAGAGAACTGATCTTATCCAAGGAAAGAACAGATGAGCTAGCCAAAAGGTTATTACAGGCCCAGGCAGGGCACACTCCTTTACCTAATTCCGGAGACATTTCCACATCAATGGTTTTGAGTAACACGGTACAAATTAATCTACCTGGACACATGCCTTTGGCCCCGCCTGAACGCTTTGCGGGGGATCCCAAGAAATATGCCGTCTTTATGAACCAATGTCGTTTACACTTTCTATGCAGACCTGGAGCCTTCCATAACGACCAAACCAAGGTAGCCTTTAAACTATCTTACCTCAGTGGCAGTGCTGCCGATTGGTCTATTCCATTGGTAAATCAGGATGATCCCATTCTCCAGAATTTTCAGGGCTTCCAAGCCAGCATGGAAAGATTGTTCGTTCGACACTCTCAAGGACAGGCCCTTGATAACGAACTGCTATCCTTACGACAAGGTAATCAGGATCTTCTGTCCTACATTGCCACCTTTAACAGACTGGTTGTGGAAACTGGATGGCCAGAAAACAAAAGGATCACATTGTTTCATCGAGGCCTGCGCGGAGAGCTTAAGGATGTTCTAGCTCAGATAGTAAACCCACCCCAGGTCTGCGCAGACTACATAGACTTGGTGGTTCAACTTGATCACAGACTTCAAAATAGAAAAGCAGATCGGTTCAAGTATGAAAACCGAGTACCGATCAAAACCCACGCTAGCTCCAAGAGTACCGACGTATCTGAACTTATGCAAATCGGTGGTGTTAAAGGACCATTAACGCAGAAAGAACGAGAGAGAAAGCGGCAAATGCAACTTTGTCTGTATTGCGGGACTTCCGGTCACTTTCTTCGAAATTGTCCAGTTAAACCACTTAAGAAGGTGGTTGGAGCTACTGATAACGAATTATTGACACCTGATTCCGGAAACGACCTAGCCCGACAAGCGTAGGGGTCCGCTTGCCGAGCTTGAAAACTAACTCTTTGACCTTGCATTTTGTCATGCCAGTGGTGCTCGTGGACCCAAAACAGCCTCAGCAGTTGCATGCTATAAAAGCATACATCGACAGTGGAGCTATTGGAAATTACATAGACCGTGAATTGGCTTCCAGGATTAAGCTTCCTCTCCGCCCGAAAGTAACCCAAGATGTCATTACTACAGTAGATAGAACCGAAATAGCCTCAGAGCCTGTAACGCATTCCACTGTTGAAGTGACACTGGTGGGTCAGGATGGACATCAGGAAGCAATCTCGTGTTTGATGTGATCAAGGCCCCACAATTTCAAGTAATTCTTGGAATTCCTTGGTTAGAAACACATAATCTCAGAATTGACTGGCGAGCAAAGAAGATAAGTTTTCCTGATTGTGAACCAACTTGTTATCCAAGAAATCCAGCTATGGGTCTAGCCTCAGCAACTTCCACCCCTGTACAGCTACCGTCAGAATACCAAGAATTCCAAGACGTTTTTCAGAAAGAACAGGCTAACACGTTACCTCCCCATCGGTCTTATGATTGCCAAATCGATCTGGTACCCAATGCTCAACTACCTTGTAGTAGGATTTATGCTCTTACGGAACCTGAGAACCTGCATTTGCATCAGTATTTAGATCAGTACCTAGCCAATGGTTTTATTCGCCCGTCCAAGTCTCCTGTCTCTTCAGCTCTGTTCTTCGTGCCGAAAAAAGAAGGCGACCTTAGAACGTGTATAAACTATCGCCCCCTAAATCAAATAACGATTAAGAATCGTTATCCTCTGCCCTTGATCCCTGAGCTTATCGACCAGGTGAAAGACGCTTGTGTGTACACCAAGTTAGATCTCCGAGGAGCTTATCACCTGGTGCGCATAAAAGAAGGCGACGAATGGAAGACTGCATTCCGCACCAAATTTGGGCTCTTCGAATTTGTGCACAAACCCTTCGGTTTGTGCAATGCACCTGCCGCCTTTCAGTACTTTATGAATGATGTTCTTCAGGAATTTATCGATGTCTGTGTCATTGTTTACATTGACGACATCCTGGTGTACTCTTCTTCAGAATCTGATCACAGAAAACATGTTAGGGCAGTTCTTGAGAAATTGCGCCAGCACAGACTATTTGCAAAACTCGAAAAATGCGTTTTTCATACCACAGAAGTTGAGTTTCTCGGATTCATCCTGACACCTCAAGGAGTCCGAATGGACTCGCGAAAGGTGGACGCCATCCTCAAATGGCCATCTCCTAGCTCGGTGAAGGGAGTTCAGAGCATGCTCGGCTTTGCCAATTTCTATCTAAGATTCATCCCGGAATTTTCCCGAACAGTCCAACCTATCACCGCTCTCCTAAAGAAAAACAAATGCTTCGAATGGACTCTTGAGGCCGAACAAGCCTTCCAGGACCTGAAAACCAAATTCACCTCTGCACCTGTATTGAAGCACCCGCACCCAGATCTCCCGTACATAGTGGAAACCGATGCATCCAGTTCGGCCATGGGAGCTGTCCTGTCGCAAAGAGACCCAAAAACTAACCAACTACACCCAGTGGCCTTTTGGTCCAGAAAATGTTCTCCTCCTGAAATCAACTACGCAATTACCGATAAAGAGTTACTGGCCATCAAATCTGCTTTCAAGGCTTGGCGTCACTACCTTCTCGGGGCAAGACACACCATTACCGTAATTACGGACCACAGAAACTTGCAGTATTTAAAGACGGCCAAAGCTCAATCTTCACGACAACTCCGATGGGCTCTATTCTTTGCGGAATTTGATTTTGTAATTACCTATCGCCCTGGCTGCAAGAATGGAAAAGCGGACTCCTTATCCCGGATTGGCATGGAAGAACCTAATTCGAGCTTAGAACCTGTGCCCATCATACCTGAGCAAAGAATCTTAGGCTTAACTTCATTGCAAACTATTGAGGACATCCAAACGCAAGTAAAACAACTTCTAGACTCTTCAACCTTACTGGAATGGAGTCAAAAGGGTCCTCATTACACCGTTAAGGATGACTTACCCTACTTCCAGGAGCGGTTGTTTCTGCCAAGTAAAGAATTGCAAGAACTTGTTATTGCCCATCATCATGAATCGTTATATGGAAGGACACCCTGGTATCGCTAAAACGGAGGAAAAAATCAAACGCCACTTCTGGTGGCCTTCTTGGAGAAAAGACATTGGGCCTCATTACAACTCAGGCGGTAAGGGGTTTATGGCAGCGTTAACAGCGCCGACCCTTACCGCCTGATTACGAGGTCCCCTAGCGCCATGGTGCTTTTAACACCTGCTTTTAGCAGGTGTTAAAATCCATAGCGCTAAGGGACCATGGAGTTAATTACGCCACCGTAATTTACGGTGGCGTAATTAACGCCTTCCCCACTCCCATTATGCCCTATGGGGCAAAAATGGGAATGGGGAAGGGTAAATGGGGATTGGGGACTTACCGCCCCGCCTAGGTCGGAATGGGGCGGTAAGTCCGCCAACCACCATGGCGTAAACGTAGTTTACGCCATGGTGGTAAAGTCACGGCCCAGGCGGTAACTTACCGCCTGGGTCGTAATGAGGCCCATAAAGTCTTTTGTTCTGTCTTGCGGAATTTGCGCCCAAAACAAGGCTCAAAAGAAAAGGCCAGCCGGCCTACTTCAACCCTTGGATATTCCACCGGCACCATGGCACACCCTGTCAATGGACTTTATAACCGACCTGCCTCCTTGTGCTGGTTACAACACAATCCTTGTAATTGTGGACCTATTCACCAAAATGGCCCACTTTATCCCTTTAAAGGGTTTGCCTTCAGCTTCCACCTCGGCCAAGCAATTTCTGGAGAATATAGTTCGCATACATGGTTTCCCTTCCATATTAGTCTCGGATTGTGGAAGTCAATTTATCTCCCATTTTTGGAAGAAGTGTTGCCAACTAGCACAAATAGATGTGTGGTTATCCACCAGCCACCATGCCCAGACCGACGGACAAACCGAGAGAACCAATCAGACTCTCGAGCAATATCTTCGGTGCATGTTACACCAATCCGAGTTAAATTGGAAAGACATCCTTTGGATCGCAGAATATGCATACAACAATTCAGTGCATTCTGGAACCGGACAAACCCCCTTTTATACTTTGTATGGTCACCATCCTCGGACCTCTGACCTAGATCCACCTCTGACCCTGGAAATGCCCGCAGTAAATCATCTGCATTCCACAATAACCCGAGCCTTCAAAGAAGCTGCAACTCATTTACAGCAAGCCAAGAAAAAGTATAAAGAAAACGCTGATTTACACCGAAGTAAAACTCCTCCTTACCAAGTAGGAGACCAGGTATGGCTAGCAACTAAACATTTACCCCTCAAGGGCCCGCGAACCTTCAATCCCAGATTCATAGGACCTTATCCCATCAAGGCTATAATCAACCCAGTGGCCTTTAAACTGGATCTACCGTCCAACATGCGCATTCATCCAGTTTTTCATGCATCACTTTTGAAGCCAGTACAACCAGGAACCCGATTGTCCAAGCCTCCAGATCCAGTTCAAATTGAAGGGGAATTAGAATTCGAAGTTAAAGACATTTTAGACTCCAAGGTGGTAAAGTCGAAACTCTTCTATCTTGTTGACTGGAAGGGATATGGACCTCAGGTGAGATCGTGGGAGCCTAGTAACCATGTCCACGCACCTCGATTAGTACAAAGGTTTCACCGGAGATTTCCGAACAAGCCAAAACCCCCGGAGGGAAGAACCTTGGGAGGAGCCTTGGGGGGGGTACTGTCATGATGCCTACCTCCAAGGAGCCAGGTCCGACCCAGCAACCCCAGAGGCAGGCATCATTTTCCCCAGGGGAGTGCCAGCTGGCCCAAGCTGGGGCCCTTTGGACGCAGCCCTGGCGCCTTAGGCGCCAGGCTCATGTTGGACCTCTGTCCTGGCGCCTTAGGCGCCAGGCTCATAAAGCTAGACATGTGTTCAAGTGTTTTAATGTGCACTTACCTGATGCAAACCATGCTGCCACATCCAGGCCCTCTTGAGGCCTGATAGCAACTACTTTACCTGTGGGACTACTTTCCACCCGGGTGTGGTCGGGGAAGGATACATACCTGATCGGAGGAAGGATACACACTTGGAACTTCTTCCAAAGCTATTTAAACCACACCCGATCAGCAACTCACGCTTCGCGTTGTTCTGCTCCTCGCAGCTGGACGCTCACCGTGTCAGCTCCTGCATCTGGACCTCAGCCATGCCTGTCAGTATCCTGGGTCACCTGCAAAGGGAGACAAAAGACCTTACCTGCTAAATCAGCACCACGGAGACATCACACCGACGATCCTGAAAAGGAAGACATCATTTTAAAAGCATTTCGCTACGATCGCTGCAGCGCTGCATTTCACTCACCTATCCTGGACGCCACAATCTTCAGCAGCGATCATCCGGATCCACAGCCACTTCCCAGAGCCTAGAGAGAAAAAGAAAAGAACAAGGTGAGAGAAGGAAGGGAATAGGAAAAGCTCAGTTTCCTTCTAAGTCTTACCTGTTGGGTCATTCCCATTTCATTTCGGGTCTTGCCGCTTCCAGGCATTTTCCGGACCCCGGCCCCTATGGGGAAAAAAGACAAAGACATTGAATGAGCGAATGCAAAGACATTACCCGAGCGCTCATCCAGAACTTACCTGTCATTTACTGGAACTGCACGTTTCACTTCGGGTCGGCGCCAAATCTCAGGCATTCCGAACCCCGGCCCCTAAGGGGAAAAAGACAATGAACATTATTATTAAACTTGGACTTTTGAACTTGCAACAGAACTTTTACAGAGCCTTACCTGAATAGTCAAGCTTACCTGAACTCCCATCAATCCTCAATCCAGTGAAGTAACTGGGTTTCAACGCGCCCCTGCATCAGAAGCAGGATGGAGAGCTCATCCTTCCTGACCCTAAGGTGAGACTTCACGGGGAATCGTGGAAGAGTATCGTGGAGGGTTGGAAGAGAGTGGGAGGCTTGAGCATAACCCAGTCAGTAGGTAATAATCCCTTTTCGCGCACAGGGGAATATTCCTGCGAGCCGGAGAAGCCAGAGTAGAGGGGCCCTTCCTGTCCATCTTCAGTGTCCTGCGCTTCACCTTTGAAGAAGCATCAGCACTCAAAGCCAGACCTGCGCCTCCGTGGGAATCAGGTGAGCGTTACACTCTAAGTGAACTTGAGGCTTCCCGAAATTTAAGGTCAGAACAGCAGCTGGAGCAGCTCACACGTTCGCTCTCATCTGAGCTGCAGGCAACTAGGAAGGAGAGCCGGGCATCACGCGAGGCCATGCGTGCAGAAATGCAGGCAACACGTGAGGTGCTGCATGGGGATCTCCGCACTCCACACCGCATGCTTTCTGCTATTGAGGACCATACCAGGGCTTTGCGTGGGCTGCCTCCCATAGCACCACCACCTCATGATGCAGCAGCAGAGGGTGAAGAGAGCGACAGCAGCAGTTCTCCCACAATAGCGTAGCCGTGCAGGCCATGAGCCCATGGAGGTTTTTTTTTCTCGCAACATCCACGCAGGTGGGTGTTGGTGTGCACCCTGTCCTCGAACCTCCTGGGTGGCCTCCCTGGCCCCCACATGGGCTTTTTTGATTTTTTTTTTTAACAGTGTGTTGCCTTGTGTGGCTCCCGTGGGCATCCACTGTGTATTCCAGCTGGGCACATGCAGGCTTGTCCTGTCTTTGGGTTAGATGCTTGGGTTCCTGACACACACACCCCTCCTGCTTCCCTTTCCATGGGCTTGCAAAGGGTGTGACCAAGTGACAGTGACTTACACAGTGACATTGGGCTCCCATGAGCTGTGTGGGCAGTCTATAGTCAAAACTGTGTGTACATCCCTAGTGGGGATTGTTGTTGTATTGAACACTGCATGGTGTATTGATATGTGCTTGTGCATCCATGTCTTCCTCCTTATTCACAGGTACCTTCTTCATGTCTTCACAAGGCCGTCTCCTTTGCAGATGCAGTTCAAGTTGTATGCAGTACACTGACACATTTGCCTGACAGCAACACTCTGCAGTTGGAAGGGGTCGATGTGCTGGCTTATTCAGGTTGTAAGACTTGCACTACTTTGATTTGGTACTGTCATATTTTGGCAATGTTTCATCCTGTGTTGCTGTATTGTGTTGCTGGTAAGTATTTGGTCATGTGTGATGTTTGTTATTGATTACTGGGAGCATATTGTCTGTGGCCTGTTTCCATTTGGGACAGTGCACTTTGTGACACTTGTGTCATGTGTTGTGCACTCCTTTGTTTGCTTTCACATTGCATGACATGTCATGGTGTGTTGGGTAGTGGAGATGGGGAGTGGTTGGGTGACAT
Source organism: Ambystoma mexicanum (assembly GCF_040938575.1). Lineage (NCBI taxonomy): Eukaryota > Metazoa > Chordata > Amphibia > Caudata > Ambystomatidae > Ambystoma > Ambystoma mexicanum. The sequence goes on from NC_090934.1 coordinate 1,190,913,038, forward strand.
GGCACTGTTTTCATGTTGTATTTTGCAAGGGGTTAGTCATTCATGCAGCATAAATGTGTGTCTTTTTGTGACACATCATTAGTTGTCTTTCGGTAGGTAGGGATGCACACAATGTAACACTTCCAGGTGACCAATCTCAGGCTGGTATGGTTGTGACAGTTGACTGTCCCTTATGTCATCATCATTGATTGTCAGCTGGTATGTGCCAGGGCTGTGTGCACTCCACAGGGGTGTGATTTTCGGTGAAGTAATTAGCCACCAGCTGCGTACGGGCTGCCTCACCACGTGCCCTTTCCCCTCCCATGCGCAGCGGCCGTGCATGTGGTTGGGGATGTGGGGGCACCACTATGTCCACCGACAGGCCCCGGCGGGTTGCAACGTTGTGCAGGACACATGCTGCCACTATGATCATGCACACTACTGGGGGCGCGTATAGAAGCTGCCCACCAGAGCGGTCAAGGGAGCGAAAGCATGACTTGAGCACTCCGAATGTGCGCTCCACTTTGCCCCGGGTTGCAATATGGGCTGTGTTGTATCTTACCTCGGGTGGGGTTGTGGGGTTCCGAATTGGTGTCATCATGTGGGTGCTCAGAGGGTATTCACAGTCCCCTGGGGAAGTGATGATGGGTACCATTAGTGAGGTTGTGACATTACTCAGTTCTGACATGCATGCATGTGCAGAGGCATTTATACTCACCAAGCAGCCATGTATCGCCATGCCGCCCAGCTTCTAAGTCCCGGTTTAGGGGTGACATCCTGTGAATGAAACTGTCATGGGTGGACCCTGGATAGTTGGCATATACTGAGGTGATGATTCCCTTGGCATCACATACTACCTGCACGTTGATGGAATGCCAGTGCTTGCGGTTTCTATAGATGTGCTCAGTTGCCCTGGGAGGACGTAGAGCCACATGGGTGCAATCAATGGCACCTAGCACTTTGGGGAAGTGTGCCACCCAGTAAAAATCCTGGACGGCAGCCTGCCTTTCTGCAGGTGTTCTGGCAGGTATATGTTCCTGCGGACTGAAGAGCGTGGAGTCATGATGGCCAACACTTGGTGTAGGCAGCGTGACTGCGTGGCCTGTGACACCCCCCCACTATGGCACTTGTCCGCTGAAATGAACCAGTGGCCAAGAAGTGCAGTACATTGAGCACCTTTTCCAAGGGGCTCAGTGCTTGGGAGCACAGGGTGGGTGATGTGAGGTCATCCTCCTACTCACTCACCAGGTCGAGTATTATGTGAGGTGGAAACCTGTACCTCCCATACACCTGGTCATCAGGCATCCCAAAAAGGCTGGTCCTGGGTGTAAAAATTCTGGGCCTGACTATCCTCCTCCTCCTCCGGCGGTGTCCCACGACCACTGCTGCGAGGAACGGTATGTTCATCGTAGCGTCTGAGCTTGTTTGTTGTTTCAGCGCACTTTCATGCTGCGCAGGGCCGTGTACGCCTGCTTCCTGCTGGCGTACGTGTTTCCGGATTAGCGCGTCTTTTTTGGCGCACACGTTTCCCCTGTTTGATTCCATGAATACATGTTTTAGGCACGCGTGTGGGCGTTCCGCGCATTTAATTCCTGTACTTCCCCCATAACGCCCACATTTTCACGCGTTGTTCCCCATTCTGTGTGTTACGCCCCGTGTTCCGCCCACTTTTGTTGTGTGCGCCGCGCTATATGCGCGTAGCGCACGCCGTTTGATGACGTGTGCGCCCGCGTACGCCACGCAGGATTTTAGCACACATCCCAGGATTTACACACGCACGGACTTTCATAAATCGATGTGCGCAGCTTTCGCACGCTTGCACTGCGATTTTCGCACTTGCGCTGCGATTCGCACGCTTTCGCATGCTTGCGCAGAGATTTTCGGCGCACATTAATTCCATGAATCGGCCAGCATATTGTTAAGACAATGAGGTGCAAGCACTCGGGCAACCTCACAACTAATAAAAATTACATTATTTTGCTATTGGTTAATACAGCATTTTGCCATTCGAAGATGGCGTCCTGTAAAATCGCTCTTCAACTTCCGGTCCGCTGCAGCATCCCGGAACTTAAACTGGTGCTCGTGCGGGCCAAGGTTGCCAGGGAGGGAGCAGTAGCCAAAAGGCTCAGCACAGAAAAGGTAAGGTACAGGAGCATTGGGTATTTCACCTATAAATCCATCCACAAAGAAATTGGAATGGCATGGCACAAAGATGTTAATAACCATGGTAAATTGGGCCCCACTTTGTTTTCTTTTTTCCCAATATACAGTGCCACTTATATGTATCAACGGTGTTATACTATCTGGTTACAGGTACTTCACACCAGTCACAATTTTTATGGTATTATTTTTGCTTTTGGAGACAATTAGTTCCAACATTTTAGTTCAGAGGAGAATATGAACTCACACCCAATTGTTATATATATTTCTGCAGGATTGACACGCTGCAATTTGGCAACTGCACAGAGGTGGCATTGACCTAAGGTATAGTTATCATTGGATAGACACATCGGGTAGGGTTTTTTCAATGGTATTCCATATAAAGCCTAACACAGGAATTTTTATCAACAGGTTCCAGTTATCTTGGAAGCCTTAAAACTTCAATCCACTCTAATTAACGGTAGGCATCCTATGGAGACCTTGTAGTAATGTTAATTATGTATATTGGGCAGATTTATGTCAATGTGATTGTAGAGATTGGTCCTAAAGGGGTTATTCTAACGGATTACCCACAGGGTATGGCTCACTATATACTCACAATGCTGTATACATGCCGAGTAGTGGGCTCAGTTTAGTGGGATGATATTAGGCACTGAGTGGTGAAGGAATGTGCATTGGCAAACACAGCATGCAACTGTGTGGACACTAAGGTAATGAAAATGGCTCGGGTGGCAAATGGTCTTTTGAAATGCATATAGGAATGCTTGAACTTCTATGTAACCATGGTAATTTTATTTTTTGTGGTTTTTGTTTTCTTTGCTTGTACTTTTGTGTTTGCCATGTGGTTTGCGTTAACATGTTTTTTTTCCTGTTTTACCCCACTTGTGGGCATATATTTCCTTTCTTACAAATTGGTCCGCTCATCTTGAAACCCAACTGAATTGTATGCCCTGGTTTACTCATATTTTCCTTTTTGTACTGTATGAATATGGTGTCTCACATCAAAACAATTTTTGATTGGGTAATACATTTTGGAACGTATGTGTAATTGGCAATTCTGGAAACGGGCAAAACCTCATATTTTGTATGCCATAGATTGTGATATTCATGTTGTTTCTGTAATTCAGTCGGGAAAAAGACTGTGAGGTCAAAACATGTCTCGGCTGTGTGCTTTGATATATAAAGAAGTTTATGTTAATCAGCGCAGTATGATAGTATACTATTATATCTAGTTCTACTTGCACATCAGTGGGAAGACCTTTTCGCAATACATGGTAGAAAAACAGTATGTTCTTTTTCCATGTTTCACCTGTCTCTTCTCGACACATTTCCTGAATGGACTGAATATAGGTGTCTCTCCTTTCCTCTCGCTGACCCTCACCACCATCGATAGTACTCCTGGTCTGGTCTTCCTCTTCCTTTTGGAGTGGTCTGACCTCACCTCCTCTGTCCTGGCCTCTACCTCCAAGCTTTTCCTGCACTGAGACTCAATTTCACCTTGACTATCCTGATAGGGCCACTGGACTCTTCCACGTGCCTCTGTGACTCTCTTGCCCTCACCCTCCAGTCCGACCCACTCAGCCGGGCACACCTTGGATGCTCTCATCTCAGCAGACATCCCCATCTCCAACCCTCTCACTACACCTCTCTCCTGGTCTGACCATGACCTCCTGCCCTTTCATCTGCATCTCTTGGGTCCTGCAGCTAAGGCTCTGCCTGCACTCCTCCATCTTTTGACTGATGAATCGAGTGTAAGTTGCTGCTTTTGTCCTCTTTCCCGCACAGCCACTGACTCTCACACAGACACAGTCCTTGCTAACCTTCACCTCTCCATCTCCAACACTGGGCCAGCTTTGCCCGTGTCATGAGAATCTGCATTAAGCCTGCTTCCAAGCGTAACACCTGGAATGACTCTGACCATGCCTCTCTGAAATGCAAGTGCAGAGTTGCTGAACGGAGGTGGCTGGCTTCAAGCACATCCACTGACAGACTGGCCTGCCGCCTCCTCCAAAGACAATACAGAGTCTCCATCCTATCGAAGAAGAAGGCCCATATCCAATCCTGCATCTCTGGGGCCACCAACAACATGGCTTAAGTGTTCAAAATCTGCAAGGAACTCGCCAATCCTACTTCAGTCTCCACTTCTCCTCTGCCATCCCAGACCCTCTGCACTACACTGTCCTTCCACTTCACAACTAAAACTCAGAACATCCTGTCCTCACTCTCCTCTACTCCCCTCCCTCCTCCCTCACCCGCTCTCAGTCCTCCCTTGCCTCCCTCTCCCTTTCCCTCCTTCTCACCCATATTACCAGATGAGGTCTCTAAACAAGTTCTCTCTATTAAAGCCTCTTTGAAACAGGTACTCTCCTGCTCCTCTAGAACTAGCAAGGACAATATTTCATCCCTTGTTCCAGCTTTAGCAGATTTCTGCAATCGCCCCTTTGCCACTGGCTCCTTCCCACTCCCTTGTGCACCATATCCTTAAAAAGCCTTCTGCCAACTGTTCCTGCCAGGCTAACTACCGCCCGATCGCCATTACATCCTTCTTGGGCAACCTCTTGGGGAAGTTGATCATCTCCCAACTGATCCACTGCACTTAATCTGTTGGTTGTCTCCACAACCATCAGTCTGGCTTCAGAGCATCCAGAGGTACAGAAACTACTATCCTGAACACCCGTGAAGACTTGCTCTCAAACCTTGATTCCAACTCTCCTTCCATTCTTATCCTTTTTGATCTTTCCTCTACATTTGATACGGTCAATCATGCCACCCTAATAAATCGGCTTTGTGATACCCTTGGCATCATGGATGGCACAGGACTGGTTGACCTCCTTCCCAGCTGACCGATCTTCCCAGGTTCAACTGGGCCCTTCCCTCTCCTCCACTACACTCTCCACCTGTGGGATCCTTCAGGGCTCCATCTTTTCGCAATGGCTCTTCAACATCTACCTTGGCCATCTGGCCCACTTGATCTCAACCTTATCTCCTCACTTCTAGTGTCAAGCGAAAGACATGCAGCTCTCCTTCAAGCTTCCCTCCACTTCCTCATCTTCCTCTCTCATTCCTGACTGTCTGACTGCTATTCAGGCCTGGTGTGCTGCTAACGATCTTTGCCAAGAAGACCCACTTTCAGCTGCACCTCCTCAAAGGCATTCTCCCCTTCCTCACCTTCCCCAGAAACTCAATGTCTCCAGAGCGCTGGTCTTTTCTAAGCTGGACTACTGCAACAGCCTCTTCCTCAATCTGCCTTTATCCCCCCTTTGCCCCCTTCAACTAATCCAGAATAGGACTGCAAGATTTATTCTTGGCCTCAAGTCCAAGGACAGCATCTCCCCAGCCCTAAAATCTCTCCTCTGGCACCAGATGGCTGCAAGGATCAAGTTCAAAATGATCTGCATCATTCACAAGGATTTCTGGGGACTGGGAGGCCGACACATCCAGCCCTCTCGCCCTAAAAACCTCCCTGCTAGAGCCCTTCAGTCTTCTGCAGATCAGACATTTTTCAAAGCAGAGAGTGGGGTAGATGTCTCTCTTCGGCAGGAGCCTCCCTCTGGAATGACCTCTCTGCCCACCCCTCTGGGTTGAGCCGTATCTCCTTAAGTTCCAGAAAGCTTCTCAAGACCCTCCTTTTCTCTGATTCCTTCCCTCTGCCCCTCCCCTGCTAATGCCCCCATCTGCCGCATTTACCAGCTGCTTGGTCCCCTCTGAGTCCTACAGGGCACCTGGCGTCCTCCCCCGTCTACCCCAGCACCCGGATCTCCCTCACCCCCCCCCCCAACCTGCACTTTTGCTTCCTGGGACCCCTTCCCCTGACTACCCTGGCATGGTGTGTGTCTCTACTGAGCCTGGTCCACTCCTGTCCTTGCGCTTAGCATGCGGGCCTCACTGCCTGCATCCCCTGGTACTTGCCCACCGGGCCTCCCGTTAGCTCTTGCCTAGGCCCAGGGGCCATCCTCTTCCCTTTCTCAGCCCCCTTGCAGTTGTTTACCTCGAATCTGCCCCGCACTTGCCTCCAACCCTAGCATTATCACTTATTCTTATCCATATACGGGTATGCTATATATTGCAATCTGCCCACTCCCTTTTGTATTAATGGGAACTGCATACCCCACTTTGGACTACGGTGTGTTCTAGATTCCTCCCTCTAACCACTGCCATTGTTCTGGGACGAGGTCTCAATTGTCTCCTCCAAGGAGTTCTTTCTTCCTGATCTTCTCCGGTTTCCGATTCTCATTTTCTTCCTGCTCATCTTCACTTTATATCACCTCTGAGTCATAGTCTACATACTGGTGCTCTGGTTGTTCAGTTTCTATTTTTACATCTTTAATCACTGCCTTATGCAACTTCAATAATATTTTTCCCTCTGCCTATGTTTCTCCATTTACTATGGGGTCTGGGCCCTCCCTCTTTCTTGTTGCCCTTTGCAATTCTTCTTCTGTCTTTCGTATCGCAGCTTCTATATCTTTGCACGATTTATTTTCTAATTTTACTATTGCCATCTGTCACTAGGTGCGCTAGCTCCCGTCACTAGATTTGTTTCTAAATATGCGGGGCTTTTACATCCTGCAGCTGGTTTTAAGGGATAATGACCCACTATGTATGGGGTTGTCGGATGCGCAGACTCTGTAGCCTGTGCCGACAGGGTGCTTTTCTCTATGCTTGTGTGGGGTACCGACTGCGCAGGCATCAAAGCCTGTGTCCTATTTGCAGTGCCTGGCAGGGGTGGAGCAGATGCACCCTCGGCATGTACCTTCGCTTTAGTGCTACTCTCATCTTCCTCGTATAACTTCCAGAGTTCTAATATACTCTGTCTCTTCTTTAATTTTGTACCCTTATTTGTGAACAATACATGGGTGTACGTGTGCTAAATGATGCTTTTGACATGTGTGCCCTCAGCTGGCCAAGCTGTAAAAAAATGTCCTTCTGTTCCTGCTGCCCATTCTTGATTATATTTTACTATTCTTTCCCTATGTGTCAGTAACTCTTTACACATATGTTCTAATGGAGTACTCCATTTTCTTCTACACAATAAACACAAATACAATTGATCTGTATTACTCTTTGTACAAAACAAAATCTTCGATATCACCTCAAAGAGCCGGCCCTCTGTGGCACACCCTTAAAATACCCAAAACCACAAAACGTGAGCACCGTTACAAATGACAATACCTGAACACCAAATCACAGTGCGCTCTTGCACATAAGCAAAACATTTCCAAAACCACACCGCCTCTCAAATGCAATCTCTACCCCAATCTTTTCTGTCTGCCTCAGAAATGTGCCTCAATCAATTGCAGTGGGTCACTCAACACCATACATATATACAATGCAAGAAAAAAATCACAATTCTGCAACTTTTTATGTTCTCTGCCTCTCGCCCCTTACCACAGACGGAGAGTACGGTCCTCACTAGTGCAGGACCTCCCACTCTTATTTCTATTGCAGCACTGCCCCTCCCTCCTTAACTGAGTCATGTTTTTAAGATTATGTGACGTCACCACTCCTCGCTACAGAATCCCTCTTCAATTTCTACTAAAAGAGAAAGAAAACACAGCAAAACAAATCATGCGGGCCACACCGTCATTTACTCCACTTCCGCATTTATACTCACTTCCCTTTTGTTGCTCTCAGATCAGGTGCACTGGCTTGCTATGGTCATCCAAAGTCTTCTGGGGCTGCCTCTCCCCACAATGGCAGCACTCGAGGGGCAGACCAGGGCCTGGAGAGGTCAGGCAGGCTTTTTGGGTAATCCCGGCACCTGCTACCTTCTCATGGTTTGTGCCGTCTTCTATTCCCACCAGGCGGACCTCGCTGGTCCCTATTGTGAGGCAGAGGAGCTTAAAGCTTTCCAAAAAAACCTGGATTTCCTATACGGGACACCAAAAATATGTTGGTTAGGTCCCACTCCAAGTAATAAAAGTCAATCCAAAAGAGCCAAAAAATGAATGCACGAGATATGAGAAAAACAAAAATGTATCATAATAGCCTAGACAGGGAATCATCTAAAAATACATTCAACTACAAATTAGAAGGTAGCCGGTTATATAGCAAATTACAGAAAAGAAAAGACAACAAATGTTAGTGTGATCACATTTTCCAAGCCTCTCATTGGATATCATCAATGTCGTACATTTCTTAACTCTGTTGGCCTGTTCTAGCCTCGTGATTAAATTGACATGCTAATCAGTTCGCACATTTGCATTGAGATCATCTCCTTTCACACGTTTTCTGATTGCATAGCACTCTTTTAAACATGTATCATTCAAACTTGTCTTCTAATTGGTTACTCCAAGAGGAGTATGTGTGGACTGAATGACTAAGTACATTTCAACCATACCCTATGTGATATGTGACAGTGTGACATTGACATTTTAACTTCTTACATCCTTTCCCATTGACCTAAGCAGTTGGCACCGTCTTGCCATTCTGACCTGTTCATCATCAGTTCACTTTGCAACTCATGGTTGGGAATGTTACTTGCATATCCTTCCTTTCTCATGATTTCATCTGTCCTGCCTCTGACCCTACGTGCTGGGGCTTAGCTGCTTGAAAACCTGCTCTGAGGGCCAAAGAGTCCTACTGAGTCTTCCGCAGAGCCCTCAAAACGTGTCTGTTTACATAATTTGGTGAGTTTATGCCTGATCTTCCCTCCCAGATCATAAGTGTCTGTATGTAACTTCTCACATTTGTTCTTCACCTCTGTCTGTATGTAACTGTTAATCTTTCCTGCCTATAACTACCAATTGCCAACTGGACACATGTAACTGGTATCTGTAACAGCGCTTCAATGCCTTTGGGTTTTCGCTTTATAATTGAATCAATAAATAAATACATTCTCTTACAATGGCATGGATATATATATATATATATATATATATATATATATATATATATATATATATATATATATATAGGAAAAAAGGAGGAAGAGGTGAAACGCACTCACCGCAGGCACAAAGGAGCAAGTACACCAGAGACACAGCGTTAAGATTACTGATATCTTTAATGTTAGTCCAAAATTATTAAAAAACCAAATGCATCGTGCAAAGCACAAATGCACGATACAAAGCAGCACATAAAAGACAAAACGGCAGGACGCCTAGGCAGGGCAGCCTGCAAACAACGCGTTTCGCGCTATACTGAGCGCTTGATCACGTGAGGGGGAGAGGGTTGGACAAAGATAAATACAAACACCAACATGGAGTCCCTTTACTATGTCTATTGCGGCACTTCATACAGCATATGGGGGAATGAAAGTGGCCATGTTGGAAGGGAGTGTGGGGCCATATTATGACAGAGAAATGAAAGCACAGTGCCAAAACAATAACTCTGTTAATGGTCAGTCATGCAAAAGAAGACTGACCACCTTCTAAAACATAATAAGAAAAATAGTGATTTCAATGCAAGATAAAAACCCTATACCTATGTAATAGCCATACTAAAATTACTTGCACAGTGCATACAATAGAAGTATAAGGCCGCATGACATAGAAGATATAATGGGCCACACTCAAGATAAATAAGTCAACATTGGAGAACACCCCATGTAAATACACAAACAGCCTCATAGGTAAATAAATAATTCCCAATAACAATGAACTAGTAATAAAAACTTGTCGACCACAATGAGATGAGAATAGGGTTAAAAACAATGAGCTGGACTAAAATGTTAGGAAATGTCTGCATGATAATACAGCCAGCATGGTCATAGGTGCAAAGAACAAAAATAGCAGCTAAATCGTCAGATGTTAGTTGTGCAGTGCAAATAGGCAAAAAAGAGAGCAGCAAGGCATCAGTGTGCCCACATTAACCTCAACATGAGAGGATAATTTAAAGTGCAAGTGCGTCAACATGACTGTGCAAAGTTAGCAACAAATAGCTGCCATTTCATCAAAGTGCAAGTGCTAAGGCATTAATGGCAGACTATAATAAAAAAGGTACATAAGGCCAAGAGGTAAAAGGCAGTATGACAAACCCAGACCATGCAGTCGGCTAGACCAGTAAAGTCAGAACATTGAAAAACAAATTACCAATATCAAAATTGTGACGGGAAAGAGGCTGATGTGTAGAACAGAAAGCCACATGTAAGTTGCCAAAATCAACAAGACATAGATTAGAAAACATCCCCCCGAGATTGCAAAATAATCAGCTAGGACAGGCAGGTAAGAAAAGAAAAAGAGAGGATAAAAAAATATTAATAATATGGGTGAAAACAATTTTGAATCAATAAATACCTGCACAAAACCAACAAGCGTGAGGCAGGAAAACCAAAAATAAGAAAGCATCCCATCAGGAAAGCAAGATGACCCCGAGCAGAGGAAAACAGAGTATAAATGACAAGAAGAGCAAAAGGAATATATACAAGTAAATGACCTTGGGCACAGACTTAAGTACCCAGGAAAGTATACAGCTCCTCGTCTACATTATGCCCCCCAGGAAATTTGGTGTCAAGATCTAAAATGAATCTGGTTTCAAGTTGTCTCAGCCTCAGAACGCGATCACCACCCCTAGGATGCGGGGGTACATGTGCCACAGCGAAGAAAGTTAACATTTTCACATCGTTGTTATGCTCAATTTTAAAATGTTTGGCCATAGGGTATGTTGGATCAGAATTCTTAATGGCCCTCAGATGTTGCAGTATTCTGAGTTTGAGTTTACAAGTAGTGCTACCAACATACCAACGCATACAAGGGCACGAAAGTACATAAACAACGAAAGTAGTGTCACAATTAATTGAATGACATATCAACTGATGCGTTTGTGTGATAGGATGCAAGAAAGATTTCTTGGCAATAGCATGGGCACATGCTTTGCATTTCATACACTTGGTGAATCCTGTATGAGAAGCTGGAAGTCATGTGTCTGAACGCTGGGTCTTGCCCACAGGGGGTAAGAAACTAGATACAAGTTTGTCCCTCAGGGAAGGAACACGTTTATAAGTCAAAGTTGGACGATTGCCCAAAATGGGCTTCAAATCATTATCAAGGGTGAGAACATGCCAATGTCTTGCCACAATTTTTCGAATATCATTAGACGAGGTATCAAAGGTAAGAATGAGTCTCGGATCTTCATTGGACACAGATTTGGGACCAATATCATAAAGTAAGGCACCCCTAGACATACCTCGGGCTCGAAGATAGGCCGCTTCAATCGTTCTTTTTTGGTAACCTTGTTTCAAAAAGTCCATAGCTGCCTGTGCACAATAGTGGTCAAAACAGGTAATGTCGGAACAATTACGGCCATAGGGGATGGATTTTTTGCAAGGAGTAGGATGACAGCTGTTAGCATGAAGTGGTAACCCAGTGTTGGTAGATTTCTTATGTAATGCAGTGCTGATACCTGAGTCATCCATCATGACAGTCACATCCAGATAGACATTTTAGAGCGACTGTGGCATTCAGTAAAGTTAAGATTAACCTGGTTATTGTTGATACTCTGTACAAACAGTAGCCAGTCTCTTTCGGTACCCTTCCAAATGATAAAAACATCGTCTGTATACCGCCACCAAGAGATGATCTGTGTCGGAAAGCAAGATAATAATAAATCAGAAAGCAAAGTAGCCTCCCACCACCCCATTGTAAGATTGGCATAGGATGGTGCAAAGGTGCTCCCCATCGCAGTCCCCCTTACTTGCCGATAAAAGTGTCCTTCGAAAAGAAAAACATTGTTGTGTAGACAGAATGAGAGCATGTCCAAAATCATAGAGCTGTGTCCAAGATAGTTTAGTGAACAGGTGTCCAAAAAGTGTATGCATGCGGATATACCAATGGTGTGACTAATAGATGTGTATAAAGAAACTACATCTAAAGTGGCCAAAAGTAAACCCTCCTCCCAAGGTGTATTAGAGACGTGTTGCAGAAAATATATATATATATATCATTTTTACTTTTTTTTTTTTTAAGGAAAAACTTTTAGTTGCAGGGACATTAAGGTGAGAACTTAGTGCAACAAAACCCTAGAAATTCAGCTAAAGCCACCTTAACTTCGCGCCCCCTTTTGCGCGGACTATGACCACAGTGATGACATTACAGATCATATCACTGATGACATCACTGATGACAACACTAATTTAATTTATCTAACTGATTACATCAATAATGGAATTAGACATAACATCAGTTAGCTCATGAAAACTTTGATTACCTTAATCACAGTTTAGGCCGTGCACTTCGCCATGACAAAGGCTTGGGTTACTGGCCAACACCAAAGGCCATAGCTAGTGGTCGGTTAGTGTTCAAACATACCAATGTGCATGGTTAAAAGCCATGGCTAGTAGGCCGTCACTGTTTTAAAATATACAGTGGGCAACATTGAAAGCTGTAGTCAGGGGCCATGGCTAAAAGCCATAGCTAGTGCCCATTAATATGTCAGAATATACATTCGGCTGGTTAGTGGATATCATTTACAGTGGGCACGGTCGAAGGCCATAGCTAGTGGCTGGTTAGTTTTGTGTAATACTCAGTGGGCACAGCCGAAGGCCATCGCTCACTGCATTTTATTATTTTAAAATTGACAGTGGACATGGCCAAAAGATGTACAAACTGATCAAGGTCAAAGGCCCATTTATGTTAGAATATATAGTGGGCACAGTCAAAGATTGTGGCCACTGGCCAGTATTGTGCTAAAGTCCATGGCTAGTGCCTGCCTGTTCAGTGTATCTAATATACAGTGGACACTGTTGAAAGCTGCATCCACTGGTAAAGACCAAAATCTATGGTTGGTAGCTTGTTAGTGTTTTAAAATATTCAGTGCACATGGGCGAAGGTTGTGACCACTGTCCATAACTAAAGGCCATGACTAGTACTCATTCATGTGTTAAATATATTTGACCATCCACAGTGACCACGGTTGAAGGCCATGCTTAATGCCAGTTACCGTTGTAATGTAATTAGTGATGTCATCAGTTCTTACTTTAACGTCCCTGCAACTAAAGTGTTTTCATTGAATTTCAAAGGTTTTGTTGCAATGTATTGCTCACCCTAATGCCCCAGCAACTAAAGTTTTTTCCTTGAATTTCAAGGGTTTTGATATTCAATCGATTTAAGAACGCTTCCAGACCACTAGCATGGTCTTCGGCCATGGTCAGTATACGCACAATACTGCTTAGCTTCAAAATGATGAGGGGGCCAGCCCCCTCAGGCCATGTTGCTCTAAGTGGTCTTGTAACTTTACCTCGGTTGTTAGGCACCATGTCATGAGGAGGCTGGCCTTTTCCTCAGTTTGAAGCTAATCAGGTTCAGTCTTGCTTACTGCATGGATGGGAGACCTGGGTCACCAGTGATTTTTCACCCTCTATGTCACATAGCTGTAACAATATCTATTTTATTATTATGTATAAAATATTGTAGGCTTTTAGTTAATGCTCTGTGATTACATTATTTGCTGAGGATCACACACTTTGGTTAAGCAGATTGCTACAGGCCCCTTGTTTTATGGCCGGCCTCTTGGTGACTGTTGTAATACATCGAACAACCCCAACTACCCACATTTAAGCAGCACAGAAAAGGGTAAAAAATGATCGGCTACAAGAATAACATATGCCCACATACTTTTGCCCCCATACCGAAAATCAAAAGCTGGCACCCATGAATATACGTACAGTAAGTGGCCACATATTTTAAAGTGAAATATACAAATGTAGTTCAATTGACCTTCTCCTTAGAAGAAAGAGCGCAATACAAAATAGCATTGGATGTTTCAAAAAGTAATGAACACCAGAAGAATAACCTGAGAGAGGAAATCTTTCAATAAAAAGTACAGAAGGTGCTCACCTTTTAAACCCAGCAACCTGTAGTGAAATATTCCATGGAAAACATAATCCCAATATGAAACAAGTGCTTATGGCCTTGGTATGCAAAATTGAGCAAGTTTACCAACCTCAAAAAAACCCAAGGGGTTGCATCCGCCCTTTAAAAAACAGTTATGCTGTCCACCCACATGTATTCTTTAAGTCACCAATGTCCAGGATTGCAAACTCTCTTGCCACATCGTGGGCAAATACTCATGACTACTTGCCCTCTCATCATTTCCCCTCCTCACCCCATGTCTGTCTTTCAACAATACTCTGCTTTATAAAGCTAACTTCAAAAGTTCACATACCATAGTGTCACTCAAATATACAAATCCTTATAGAACTATGTTATGCAAAAGTGTACAATTGTGGCATTATTCCCCCCATCTTGACTGTGAGACTACACACACCATAATGCAATTCAGCAAAAGGCAAAAACATTCTCTCTGCATGCAAAACTTTCAAGGACTGGCACTAGCACACTTTATAAAAAAAGAATGTGGATGCAGTGTGTTATGAGATATTTAAAACTTTGAGAACCCACAATGTTTTAGGCAATGCCCAGTAGATTCAATGATTTGCCATGGAGCACACACTTTGGTAAGCAGCATTCTCCAAGGGGTACACCCCTTTTCGGCGCCATTATTTTGGCACGGGCCGATTTGGCACAGGCATTCGGCTGCAGTGCCCATTTCAGCGCACCCTTTTTGGCGCGAAAGCCATTCCAGCATCGTTATTTTGGCGCAAAGGATGTTTGGACGTGGTTAACATTGCAGCCACTTCTAAATGCCCTTGTGATAAATAAGTTAATAGGACTGCACTGAAACAAACCTCGCCACCTCCCACTTGCGTTGCTTTTCTTTTAATTAATTAGTTTAAAAAAATCAAAAAACATACAGCCTTGAACCATGGTTTGCCAGAGATTGAGACCGAGCATTTAACCACTAGGCCACAATGGCTTGGTTCTTCATTGGGCATACATTTCACACTTAGCCTATTCTTTAATATGTTCAATGATAAAAGGCTAGGTATGAAACTTGTGAAAACCCAAACAATAACATCATTATAGCATAATGGTTAAGTGGTGTGTCTTGAACTCCTTAAGGCCAAGCTTCTCTGATAGTAGTGTTCAGCATAAATGTGTTTTTTAATAATTTAATTTGTTCTGTTTTATAAAAATGCAGATGCTGTGTGTTATGAGATATTTAAAACTAAGAAAACACACAGCATTCAGGACCGCAGACTGTCTTCTATCCATGCAGTCACCGGGACTGACCCTGCTTAGTTTCAAAGCGAGGAAGGATCCAACCCCCTTACGCCATGTTTCTCTAAGTGTTCTTCTAATGGGTGGTCCACATATTAGGCAACATGTGTCATGCGCCGCCCATGGAAGTACTGGCAACTGTGGAAGCGCTGGTAAGAGGAACTCGCTTAGCTATTTTGACGCTCCAGTGTTCTACCAAGATGGCCGCCACACTACATAGGTAGGCGGAGATCCAACATCATTGCGTTGTATCCGTCTCCTGGATTCTGCTGCCAGAACTCAGCCTTCTGTGTTCCAGCCCTTTGAAGATTGTTACTTCATCCGACAACTTTGTTTTTCTATTCCTTTACTCGTTCCTCGCTGTAGCTGCACCCTTTGGTGAGTCTGTAGTTTCCCCGTTCAGGTGCTTTGTGGTTTTTCTCTATTTCTCTTCTACATCGTCTTTGGCGGTTTCACTCTGCTTCCTTGCGGTTCCTTTTCTCACCCTTCCTACCGCCTTTCGCTCTCCATCAGCAGCGTCTCTTTCCAGCTTTCCTTTCACTGTCTGGCCGCTCCCCAGCGCCTCCATATCCCTTTCAGCCCTCTTCCCCATTGTCACGCTGCTTGCCTTTTCTTTGCTTTCATCTCATCTCATTAAAGGCCATCCTCCCTTCATCCAGACGCTTGTTCCGTCAGGTTTCTGACTGTCCTTAAAGTCGCGCTCGGTCTTCCTTGGAGCACGCAATCTTTCCCTTCCGCACTCAGTTCGGGTTTCACCCTATCCCATCTGCTTACGGGTCTTATCCATACTTTTTGCTCTTACTGCTTGTCTCTGGTGTCTGTGCGCGCAGTACCCAGCTGTCTTGCTATGCTGGCAGATATGCTTGTTCCTAGTCTGTATCTCTGCAGGAGGGTTCCATCCCTCTATTTGAGAAGCCTACAGGATTGTCTGAGTTTATTTTATCTCTCTAAAGTCTAACGACAATCACTTGACTAGGAAGAAGGTGCTCCTTTAATCATTCAGATTTTATTTTCTAGACGTCTTCAGTACCTTCTTCCTTCATAAGGACTTTGTCTCCTCACCTCTTACACCAGAAAGACCAGCACCATACGACATCCAGGGTTTTTGTGCTGAGAAGGTTTTTTCTCTGCATTTTTGGAGTCCCCCTAGTCTGGGTATCAAGGTGGCCTCCGAGGGAGCTCGCCCCTACCTTCATCAGAAGAAGGAGAAAAGACCCAAGGAACCCCGAAAGCCTCGCCGGAAGAAGAGTCTGAAGCCCAAGAGAGCTCTATTGAAGATACAGGTCAGGAGGAGGCCCAGGAGATATCCCCAGGGTCTGACAACATGGCTTTAGTGGGCTGACCACGTCCTCACTTTGAAACTAAGTAGGGTTCGTCCCACTTACTGCAGGGATGGGAAACCCACTGTTGCTGTAAAAATACATATTTTTATTTTTTATTATTTATTTTTTTATTGACTGGGAGACTACAAATACCAGAATGCAATTTAGCAAAAGGCAATTGTCTCTGAGTGCAAAACCTTCAAGGACTGACAGTAGCACGGTTTTCAAAAAGTAAATAATTCAGATGACCATTTGGTAGTCCATCCATGCAGTAACCGGGACTGACCCTGCCTAGCTTCAAAGCGGGGCTGACCCTGCTTAGCTTCAAAGCATGAAAAGGGCCGGCCAATTCCTTTAAGTGGTCTTGTAAGTTTGGCTTGTTTGTCAGGCAACATCGCCTGAGGAGACTGGCCCCTTCCTCACGTTGAAGCTGAGCAGAGTCTGTCCTGGTTACTGCATGAATAGAAGACCTGGATGGCAATTGAGTCACTGGTGGTGAATTTTAACCCCGATGTCACTATAGCTATAAAAATGTGTAACCGCCTTGGTAACCTCGGATATAGCAGTGAATATCGGCAAAACAGCCCCAAATAAAATGCTTCTCTGCCTCCCACAGGCCATAACCAAGTGCCCCCTCATCTGTGCCAGCTCCACCAGATGGCCTCCTCACCTCCCCTGCCTGCTCCCTTTCACCCCAGAGCACACCCAGATGTTGACTATATGCGGCTATAGCCAAGACTACAGAAAGCTTTGTGTTGCAAACTCAGTCCCTGGACCCCCTCCAACTCCCAAATTTCACTCATCCCCCGCACATCTACCCTGATGGTATTTATATGTTTTGGGCCTGCAAATAGCTTTTTAATGTGTTTAATTTTCCTATAACCTCAGCGGTCGTTTAATTTCTGAAAACCATGATCCTGCAATGCACTATGGGAAATATAACTATAACTTTTAAGGGAGTGGGGGGCACCCCATTCTCCATCAAAATTTTAAATAATTACAAGACGGAATAACTCCAAAACATGCATGGATCGCGAGTTAACGCTTTGTGCCCCAGATGTTTTGAACCTGGTCCAAATCTGTACAGTAGTTTAGGCTGTGCGCTTTGACAAAAATGTACCTTTTTTGTCTATGGAAAAATGAATGGGAAGTAGGCCGCACTTTTGAAAAACAATATTGTTTTGACACTTAATAAAAACATTTTTTTAACAAATCCTTACGGAACTTTGCAGTCTGGGGGGGCCTGCAGACTTTTAATCACTTTCGGAATTTCGGCCAAATCTGTTACTCGAATCAAAAGTTATTAACAATAGAATGGTTGAGATCACCTTAACTATAGGGCGGTGAGCCCTTTACATATATATATATGTAAAGTTCTGTGTTGGGACCTAGGCCAGGAACCTAGGTCAGGAACCGTCTTAGCCGAGCTCTGTTTATTTGTTAGGGTGTTCTTTTCTTTGGTGCAAGGTCACAGGATTATGTTGAGGTGAAGCCCACACCTCCTTTGTAGTACGATCTGGGAGTATCCTGGATACCTCGCTATTGGTTTGTTTTGCACAATGGATTTTCCACACTTTCTTGTTTTGTGAGTTTATTACGTAGGCTCTTGGTCCCGATAGTGGTCAGCCGACACGCACTGCCGCCGCTACAACTAAAAACACAAGGCCGACGCAGATCCCAGCTGCCTAGGACAAACAGCCCTTGGCCACATCCCAGTAACCCAACAGGGGAACCATTGCTTCACAACTAGCCTTGAGAAGGACCGACGGGTCGAAACACGTTGCTAAGTGCATACAATGTGTACTCTTTGTGTGATTTCCGGAGACTCTGGTTAGTTTGCCTCTTTGATGTCATCTAGCCCCTCCCGGCCGGTTGTAAAATAAACTTGCTTTACAGACAAATACGCACTTGTTCTTTAAGTGGTGGGCCTGCTTTGGGTTAATCTGATCAGAGGCCCACTCCTCCACTTTCACAGCTTGTATTTACGTGCCCATTTATGGCATTGGACGTACTCTACAATGTTGCTGTATTCTCCAACATTCCCATGATCCCCAAAACAGATGTCTATGCAGTGCCGGGAGTCCTCACTGTGCATGTGGTTGTTATGGTGCTGTGGTTGCAGGGCCTGTGGTTATTGCTTGTCCCATGGTCATAGTTGGGTTCTGTAGTCATCACAGTGCCGGAGTCGGACAACTTTCTTCATGCTCCGTGCAGCTCAAGGCATCTCCAAAAGAGAACACATCAATGCCGCCAGAAAATCAGCCCACTGGCTCCCAATAAAAGAAAGGATCATATTGAAAGCACTGACACTGACCCATAAGTGCATCCACCTCTCCACACCTGACTACCTATTGCAAAGGATCCACGCCTTCACCTCCACAAGACCAACAAGAACACCTTACGCCAACATGCTTAGTGTGCCCATGGTAAAAAGAGCTAGAGCAGGTGGCACTAGCTTCCCCTACCTTGCATCCTCACACTGGAATGCTCTACCTCCTACTCTTCGAGGCGAGGTATCTCTCTTGGCATTCCGCAAAGCCATCAAAACTGCGCTTTTCGCCTGATGTACGGCACAATCACCTGCATCTCCTGATAAACTACAAAATGCATTTATAAATCTTTTCTGTACTCTAATGTATTAATGTACAACGTGTAAATGTATTTCCCAGCTGTACCTCCCCTGTAACTAAGCTCCCCGCAAGTAACAGCGCCTCGATGTCCAAGGGCTGTCTGTGCACCATACAAATGTAAAAATAAATAAATAAAAATAAAATGTTGTGGTGGCATTTCAGGAGCAAGTCCTGCACCAATGTTCCCAGTGAAAATGTTCTAGTTAGGACTCCACTCCGATGTCCTTGATGCAGCATTTGCAGACGATGCTCCCAGCAGCTTTGCTTGTATCTCTCACTGTAAGGGTGAACTGGTGCCATGTCCACCACAATTACTTGGTGGCTGCTGTTCTCCATTTAGTGGAGGTGGCTGCTGGTCTGGTGGTGGTGGCTGCTAGTCCAGCAGTAGTGATTGCTTGTCTGGTGATGGCAGTTGCTGGTTCAGTGGTGGTGGCTACTGGTCCCACAGTGGCTGCTTCTGGTGCTACTTCCCTCCTCTGTTTCCACGCTGGTGGGAGGGCGGGGGGTTCTCCTGTTTGTCCTGGTCCTCCTACTCTTCATTTTCCTTAATGGAGACTTTGGTAGGACTCCATCTTCTTAACTTGTGATGGAAATTCAAGTTCTGCAAATTATGAAGTGTTAGGATTGGTGCAGGTATGCCCCCTTTTCCTCCAGATTAACAGCTGCTTGTTTTGCTCTCTAGCTCGAATGGAAGTAGCTATGTGCAGTTTGTTCTGGTATTTAGTTTGGGCTACATTAGGACCTACAGGGGGGAGGTGCGTTTGATGAGGCAGCCACAAGAAAAACGCTTGATGCTGCTGCAGTGGGTAGGGTCCACTTCCTGCACAATTGTGTCTCTTTGATATGGCTCCAGACATTTTACGGCATCGGTCAGTACAGTTCACATGGAAAGGCCACACAGATAGACCACATTCAGTCATGGCAGCATATTGGCGATTCTCTGAGAAAAAACATCCAAAATGTAGGACAGGGTAGCCAAAGGTGCAGCATGCCAGTATCTTTAATTTGATTTGGCAGTGTGAGCCAATAGTTAATATCGGCCATCACCTCTAGGTGAGAGTAAGACAGAATGGTGGGGGTCCACCACGTCCGCAAACACAACTGGAAATACCAGTTATGTTAGTTGGGCATACACAAGCTACTTCTTATATATAACTGTTCTTTGAAAATGATGGCCACCCACCAAACCTTTTTGCCCATTAGATTATGGGTGAATATTCAGTTACCACCTCTTAGAACAGCCGCCTTTATCCTGCTTACGATTTGACGATGTGCTCCTTTAGGGTTACTGCCACGTGGTAAATAAAGCAAATAGCAAGTGGCAGGGAGGCAATGTTAGCCTCGGTTTTCGAATCCCATAAGCTTTGGAGGTCTGGGGCATTTACTGTGGGCACTAATTCTGCCGGGTAAAACCTAGAGGAGGTCATGTAGAGGTAAAACCACCAGCTAAGTGTTGTGGATTTTTCCTCCAACTTCTCTCAAATCCCATAATATGGCAATGCAGTAAAAGTGGGAGTAATTATGGGGCCACCACGTGTTTACCGCACCACCATACTTGAAATGAATCCCAATGTCTTGCAGGCTCGGACTGGTCTATAGGGCAATAGGGTAATGCCGAACCAAAATCACAAAATGCTAGTGTGGGCCAGTTTTTTGGGTCAAAGTGGGCCACTTTTTTGGCACTTGTGGGCCAGTTTGATAAGTTACTTCACCATGCAGCTATTTGTTTTGCCCACTGTTACTGAATACATATTCTTTTAAATGACCTATTTGCATCACATTTTATCAGAAACTTCCCCCTTGGGTACTATTCAGTCTGTGACAAAAGGAAGGAATTTTTCATTGGTGCCGGAGATAATTGTATGCCCCAGTCCGACCCTGCCTGCCAGCCAAGTTTCACTGACACAAAGTAAATAAAGCTTAAGATTTCAGGATAGATCACGACTTTAGAATCTATACTTAATGGAGGACCATATGCAAATAAGTAATGTTGATTGAGTTACATGGCTGATTATTCTATGTTTCAAGGTCTCAGAAGGAGTGAGCATTTGGTACAGAAATCATGTCTGACCATAGGGTATTGATTGCCTGATTGCCCGCTGATACTCCACGTCATTCAGCTGGTGCTGGAGTTGGTGAAGAATCTTTAAATGATATCAGATGCCTGTTTGCATGTCCCTGTCGCTTTCTCTTGTCCTCTTACTTGCAGTTTTGCACTAAACCTTTTTCAGTATATCAACTGCTTTTTCTATCCTCCCCTCCCTCTCCATCTCCTTGTGCCCCTCTCTCCTCTCTTTCAAGCTCTCTTGCTCTTTCCTCCCTCCAGTACAGCCCCCAAGCTTACCTGATTTGAAGGGTCTGATCGGCATTTTCTAATCATTCTTAGTCAAAGAAATCACCATTTCCTAGGGTGGCTCGCTCGCCCTTTCCCTCTCCATGCTTCCCCGTGGCCTCTCTCCTTCTCAGTCTTACCCTATCTGCCGACTGCTCCCATACAAGTGCTTATTAATGCGTGTTTTTCTTTCACAGTTTCCGCCTTTTCTAACTGCAAATGCCTTTCGAGTTACCTCATAACAAGTTGCAGTACTTGATCCAAAGAGTTTAAGATAACGGTTTTGAGACTGTTTTTTCTGAAGGTCAGCTGTGGGCGGCAAAGCAAAAGAAAGTAGGGAGTTCTAGACACTGAGGCTTCTGGCAGTGTCAGAATGTACAGTAAACATAGATTACAGTCTGAAGCAGAGGACCGTCAGGCGCTTCTAGAAACGCGGCAGTCTGATTGGTCTAATCCCTTTAAAAAGCACTCGTGCAGTTCTACAACCTGCCCAAAGACATTGTGGCCTACATGTAATTCGTGACTTTTCAAATCAGTTTGAGAAGTACACAGGGTTTACTTTTTTAGACAAATCTGAAGGCAGTAACATTGATCAAAACTACCAGCTGCATGGTATAGTTAGATATCAAATTGGTACACATTGGTTCACAGTGCCTTTCTCGGGCCAGCCACTTGGCATTGCCCTGCAGGCCAACCCCAGCAGGTTTGGCTTAGTTGTGTGCAGGAAAGATCTCTAGTGTGGCCATAAAAGTGAGGGGAAATGTAAGCACAGCACAACAATGGGTCCATTGACATATTTGTTGCCAAGAGCAAACCCAATGAATCTAGTAGCACAGATTGCACTAACATTTATCATAGATCATGTCCCTGCTGGCGTTAAGGTCCTTTAAAATGGACCTTGATCTCCTCTATTCCTTCCACTCCGCCAGTAAGTGCACAAACAGGAGTAAGCCTGGGCGAACTTTATCAAAGGTGGTCCGCAGAATGCTGTGAATCACCTAGTGAGATTCAGGTAGGTTTGTGGGTGCTGTGAGAAACCAACGGGTGTCTCACCTACTAGTCCCCAGGGATCTCTCTCTCGGGGGGCCAGGGCAGGGCCATCGCCTTTGGATCCAGAACCTGGCGGTGAACCAGTGCGGAAGGATCACCTGGCCAAGGTGTCCATTGGGAGTGGGAGTGAGACGACCGATGGTGAGACGCGGTATTCCCCCCTTTCCCATACCCATGACCCATCCTATTTCACAGGAGTCGCTGATGTCCCAACTCCCCTCTCCTTTTCTACACAAACACTGGGCCGAGGAAAAGGGTGAGTTAGAGTAATAAGGCCATTCCTTACACATCTCACTGGACATGTCCCACTAATCGGGACAGGCAAAGTCAGGCATATGACTTTAATCACATAGATCTGATACCCTTTAGATCTCCCCACACAGATAAAAGGTGGAACATAGAGAAACACTCTGAGCAAGGTGGAACACAACAAGTAGCAGAAGTACCGGGCAAACACGAAGAGCGATGGACCGAGGGACGAGACCTAAGGGTAAAGGAACCCAGCAGTTCTCTGCAGGAGGTCATTGTCTCCAAAGAATCAGAAGAGATATGTGGAGAAAGCCAAAGGCCAGACAAGAAGGCTGCATTGTGTTTCAAAGGTGCCTGTGTCCCTCCCGGGTGAACAACAGAGTTGGTGAGGCGAAGCCAATCCTGTGGTATTAACCTTGACTTGTGAATCAAAAGTCGAAGACAAGAAAGGAATGCACACAGTCAGTGAGTTGGTGAGCAACATGAAAGACTGGTGTGTGCTAAGGGAAGATTGAAGTTTGCAATAGTATATTGCACAAATGAAGGCTGCACACGTTTGGATGAGACGCGAAGAAAGGCAGACCTGTGGTGAACTCTGAAATTACTGATAACTGTGAAGCCATGGTCCAGAGCAGCGGAGTGGCGGAGTGGTTTGGTCAAAGGGAGTAGCCCACTTGAAAGTCTCAGCGAAAGGTGAAATGTTCTTGTTATAAGGCAACAAAGTGAACGAACTTTAAAGAGCGTGATGCTCAAGATTGACTTCGGTAAAAGGGGAAGTAGAGAGTGAATATTGTGCTTATGAGATTGAACAACATAGACTAAGAAACACTTGGGCAAATAACACAAGAGTGCGAGTTGAAGGGAAAGCCAAAATGGTCCTAAAGGAGGTCTATAGTAAAACCCTTGCACATTTGAAAGTCTTTGACATCAGGAAAAGGTCTGAGCCTGACTGAGGGAGAGGGGAAGGGAAGTGTGATAAATTAGGGGAAGGGAACCCAAACAAATCTGATTAAAGCTTGGGGAAGGACCCCCTACAAGTGCTGAGAGTGATAGGTCCGAGCCCAACCAAGGGGGACCTAAGTAAACTTTTTACCTTGAGAGGTCCGAGCCCGATCGAGGTAGGCCTGAGTGAACTTTTGGTTGAACTGTGAACCATTTTGGTTGAACTGTGAAAAACCTTTTGGAACGCTGGAAAAGTGACTTTAACATGGAAGGCCAGGCTGGCCTCGATCCATCCATGTTTTGAACTACTGTGTTTTGAGAACCTGAGTCAGAGTGTGTCATCCTGTCTATGGGGACCGCCTTACTCTGTACTGTCCAACGTGGTGAGAAGAGCTGTATCAGCCCCTTTGATTCTTTATATTCTTACACTGATTTTCCTTTGCTTACATATTCCCCTTTGCACATTTTTGTACTAGAGAGGGCAGGCATTAGGTTTTGTTAGTATAGGACATTTTGATTTGATAGAGACTGACTAGGACTGTGTTTTCTTTATTATTTCATGGTAGAGACTACTCCCATCTTAGCTAAAGGGCAAAGTAGGAGTGTTTCCAAACCCTGATAACTGAATAAAGGTTTTTACGAATGGTACCTTTTGTGTCAGTGTCATACTTGGTGATGCCATGCCTCCCTTACAGTGCCCATGTAATTGTTTCTAGTCGGAATCTGCTCCAATCTTCATCAAGAGCCTTACATTTTCAGGGAAGCTCAGGAGAAGTTTGCGCAGGTTCAGATTGATTTCTGGAAAATAATAATATGCACATATTAACTTAAAATGCTTCCAGAAGGGAGAGAAACATTATGGGACAGATAGGGGTGATTAGCAAGAGTTAGTGGAGCACTACGCATCTATGAATGTTACTCAAGTAAGACAGCACATTAAACTCTTCAGTAGATTAATGCACTTATTACAGAGATGTATGTGTAACTTGAGGGTCACAAATCTGAAACTGTGTAAAAACTCTGCCCTCCATCCTTGTGAACTTGATCAAGTTAGTAAAGTTGAAGTGGGGAATTCTAAGATTGAAAGTCGGCCCAGCAGTCACATGTCAGGCATGTCTATGTCTGCTTTTATCATTCACAGGCCGACACTTTCAGTGTTATTGAGATTCCGAATATTACAGTATAAGGAGTTCATAACCGAAATGGATCTCTGAAATGTCTACTTAAACACACTTGGCCAGGATCTTATCAAGGACAGGCGAATAACTATTGGAAGCAAACGTATAGTTACAAAATGTTGATTACAGAATTTTTTAAAATAAACTGACTATATTGAGGGTCATTGTAATTATCAAAATCACAGTACATTTTATTCACACTAACATCAATTACTAAAACATTTTCATAGAAAACATTCATAAAAAGACACGGAATGAGACAATATATCTCCTTTGGTAAATACTAATGAATCGATTGATCAACAAAGGTGTTTGTTATTTATGTATTACCACCAACATTCACCCAAATTGGTGTGTTATTTGATCTAAAAACCTATTTTGTAGCCTCTATCGATACAAGTAAGAAACGAGTGACGTTGAGTTTCGGCCTTATGGAGCAAATTGTCATACTTCCTGCTGCAGCTCCTCAGAGGTATTCTTCCTTTCCTCTCCTTCCCTGAGAAGCTCACTGTCTCCCAAGCTCTGGTTCTCTCTCTTTTGGACTTTTGTAACAGCCGCTTTCTAAATCTACCTGCCTCTACTCTCCGCCCTCTACAACTTATCCAGTACAGGACTGCGAGACTTGTCCTTGGCCTCAAGCCCTGGGATTGTATCTCTCCAGCTTTGAAATCTCTCCATTGGCTCCCAGTGGATGCAAGGATTAAATTCAAAACCCTCTGCATTGTCCACAAGGCTTTCTGGGCCTGGGCCCAAAATACCTTCAGCTATCCCTCCGCAAATACCTCCCTTCTCAAGCTCTTCGCTCCTCTACCTCTAACTCCCTCAGGGTCAGTCGTTTTTCAAAGAAACGAGCTGGTGGTAGATCTCTGTCTTCGGCTGGGGCCTCCCTCTGGAACAGCCGTCCTGCCACTCTAAAACTTGAGGAGAACCATCTCTAGTTCCGGAAGCACTTCAAAACCTTCCTCTTTGCTTCTGCCTTCGCTCCCCTTCTCCCCTGCTGATCTGCTCTCTTGGCACTGTGCACCTGGCCACCCTCTGTCCCTTGGGCCCAGGTACCTGCTCACCCTGCCACCTTCCTGGACTGCCTCCTGGCCACCCCTTGCACTGGGGACTGTATCTGTACCCATACAGCCCCCCGCCCATTTTTCTTCTTTTGCTGCACTTATTCAGACTTACCCAGTCTGCTGCCTTAAACACAGCACTTGCCACTTGCT
This sequence comes from Ambystoma mexicanum, assembly GCF_040938575.1. NCBI lineage: Eukaryota > Metazoa > Chordata > Amphibia > Caudata > Ambystomatidae > Ambystoma > Ambystoma mexicanum. The sequence goes on from NC_090934.1 coordinate 1,190,939,149, forward strand.
GGCTGCACTACCACAGTTTGCCTCAATTTTCTATTTATTTTATTTATCTGCGCTCCTCAGCTCCTACACTTTCCACTCTCCCCCTTCCATGCACTTTTCCCCTTTTCCCTTTCCCATGCACTTGCGCGTTCTCAATGTCACTGGGCCTAGTAAGATCGTTTTTATGTTGTGCTGTGTTCTCCCTTGTTCCCCTCCCTTGCCTAGTCGCGCTATGAAACACTTGTGTACGAGCGCGATACAAATAAAATATCATATCATATCATATCATGCATCCTTGGGTTGCTGCAGCCTTCATCAAGACCCTATTGTTTGAGGTGCGCCCAATTAATGAGCTTCTGTGTCACAGAAGATTTGATCTGGTCTCTTGTTATTGTGCCAAGGCTGCTGATATGTTTTCAGTGTAGCTTCTCTCAGCATGATGGAATACCTATTTGGTGTTTAGGTGTCCTCATACATAGGATTTGCCCAAACTGAATGGTGTGTTGTCCACTCGAGAAGGTGAAATTTTATGGTTTGTGACTGTTAATTATTGGTTACAGGAAATGTAGGAGCGGGCAGTTGCATTGCTTTATATTTTCGCGTGGATTAACCTATAGTCACGAGGTAAGAAATTAGACAGATATTTAGATGGTGAATGATAACTTAAAGTGGAGGGAGAATGTCAATCCCAGTTTAGTACATAAGTGGCAGATTGGTTGTCACGTTAGTGAAAAATAACAATGTGTTGATGCTGGTGTTCTTTCCTTTTTTCTTTTTTCTGTATCTTGTGCATTAGGTTCCACCATACCAGGTGGAAGGTTGCTAAAAGATGTGAAGATTGAAAAATCAAACCTTGGAAAGAAGATTGCAATTTTATTGGATGTTGCGTTTATTATTTTTGAGGCTGGGTAAGATTGGTGGTTGCGTGTTTCATTATTAGCAACATTTCGTGAAATCTGAAGGGGTTGGGGTGTTATCTATTTTTGATAATGCTAATATATGGTGGAAATGGGAGTAAAACCTTTCACAACATCTTGTTGGTGGTGGAGTGCACAGCCGCCTGGTGTTGGTTCTATTTAGTTAAGTACTTGGGTATCATTTTTGTTTATGCTAATTGCAGTATGATAAGAGTGCATTTTATGACATTTAGTTCATGTTAATTTCTGTATTTTTTCCCTTGTTCCCCTTTGCTGTGTAACACATCGCTGGTAGATTATCTGGTCGGTATTGAACTATTTCCCATTTATCCCTTTTTCATTTTTTCTGTGTTGTGTAACTATTTTACTGATGATATATGCTCATTTTGAAACATATTTTATAGTTTACTAAATTAAATGACCATAATGTGTTATTATGGAATGGCGCTGGTGATGAACTAGCCTTGATGAAGACCTATGTTCTTTGATGTCGAAACACGTGTTGGCAAGGCAAAGATTGAACATTATCACTGTGTGTGAAAAGGCAAAGATTGAACATTATCACTGTGTGTTAAAGACTGAACATTGTTATCATGTGTCAAAAATGGAATACTATTATCGTGTAAAAATGACATTGGACAATGTCTGGCTAAGATTGTATACCTACATTGTGTGGAGAATATACTTCAGCAAGGAGTGGATAGAATTAATCTCATCAATCATTTTAAGCTCAGCATTTGAGTGTTTGGCGCATTGAACTGACAAATAAATGTTCTATTGAATAGGGTAGTTCCCATGAAGTTTCTGTCTTCATTGGCTTTTTTAACCCCTTTAAACAGTACAGGTTGAACTTGGATGAATGTGTAAAGAAAACAGACTGTATGCCATATGGAACTGTTGTCAGTTCCTAAGTCGAAGTGGGTCAGGTATGTGACATTAAGTTTTAAGTTGGACTTAGGTCCAATGCATTTCATCTTTTGGTTATATGGCTTCTGGATCACTTGTCATACAAATTTGGTTGCTAAACAGCCTTGTGTGGTTACAACACTGGTGGTGGTTGGTCCTAATGGAGCGTAACATCACGATGGATAGGCGGTGGTGGGGATTCAATGGCACTCTGAGGTGCATTTAGAATTGGGGACTTGGATCACAATGTAGTGGAAGAATTCGGCTGTAACCAATGGTAGGGTGATGACTAAGGTTAATTGTATGATGAAGTACAAAATATGTTTATTGACTATAAGATTTGTGTAATAAGGGCTGCAAGATATCCTGTCTGTTTATGCTTACAGTTGAGCTCCTGAAGAAGGGGAAAAGGTCCCCGAAACGCATAGAGCAACTGGTTGACCTCTGAAAAATAAAGAAGTTCTGGAAAGTGGTTTATTGTCAGAGCAATAATAAAAACATTCATATGCATAATAACTGAATATTTGTGAGCTGTGTATTCAGCCTTATGGTGTGCAGGGGACGGACATGAGTCTCCATAAATTTGGCACCTTTATTGTTATAAACCGCCACAATCCCACTTACATTTCACAATGACAGGCCATTTGAAGGCTTGCCATGTTGAAGTACACTCCCAGCATTCCAGAGGGTGCAGGAGCGCCATACATGTTCCAGACACTAATGCATGCAGGGGGTGTATCACAGCCCTCTGGAAATATGCAGGCCACCTTTGTTAATACCTTGACCTGTGAATTTCTCAAAGTAATCCAACTAAAAAAATGCATCCTCTGCCATCCTCTGCCTATTTTTTATTTGCATTGCTTTTTGTGAATTTGGTGCTGATGCTATTTTTTAAAATAGTAATGTTTTTTGTTAGCCGCAAACAAACAGTTAATTTTGGGTTATATATTTAAAAAATAGCCAAATGCAAGTCATTCGTCAATTAGACACTATGATTTCTTTGAGCATACCTTACAGAAAGGCGGTGAACTTCTGACCTATTAAATTAATTGTATACTTGTTTTACTTTTAATGTAAACTGGCAGAAAAAGGGCTGACCTCGCCAACCCATTGTTTACAGTGACATTTCATTTGCATGAAATATCATCCGAATCTCTCTAAAGTTCTCCAAATCTGATACACCTGAATACATTGAAAATTAGGGCGATTGCGATTTTAGAAGAATTTATTTTCCTAGGCTTATACAGAACTACCATAGAAGGGATTTGGTTTCCTGAAGGAAAAGAACACAGTAGATCTAACAACAGGCTATCCATCCGAAAGTGCCTTTGGTGGAAATTTCAGTGGACCCCTCCAAGGTATTGAACATTAATTATATTATAATTATAATTGGTTATTTATAAAGCACTTAATACCCAGAGGTTTCTAAGCACGGACCTTCGGATCGAACCTGTGTTGCTCCATGTTGTCTTACTTCAAAGGCAGCGCGTTGCCCCTGAGCTATCCTCCCGAGATATAGATGTACTATATCTATTAGAAAAATCAATGCAAATCTTACTGGCACAATACAAATGCCAAATGGAATGCACCATGGGGTACCCATAATAACCAGCTGAAAGTTTTAACTGGAATATTAGAGTGGTGGCTCAGTAGATGCCCAAAATGCAAGGCCAGCTACTGATAGAATCTATCTGGAGCTGGTTAACTGGAATTAATTTTTACCAGGGCTGGTGCACATCTTTGCATGCGTTAACCTGACGCCCAACACCTCGTGTGCACTGCAGCACCACTCTGAGGCTTTTGTATACACCAAACTCAAACATGTTATATTAAACTTCCCTTTCACTAAAGTCGCAACTACAGTAGAACCCACCTGGTTATGTGCAGACAACGATTAACCCAGATACAAAATCGAAACAGAGCATATGTAAATATGACACTCACACTGTCTCTCGAACAAATAAAACTTACTCTGCTTGCACGCCTTCCTACTGCCTGCTTTCTAGTTTCACGTACACATACAAGCACACATTTGAAACCCGGCCATCCGAAAGCGTCCTTCCATGTTGAAGACTCCACAGTCCTCTGTGCTGAGCCCAGGCCTCTCTGCATCACGTGGGCCCTGGGAGAATATGTAGGCTGCACAGCTCCCGTGCAACTGTGAACCGTAACTTCGTCTCCTGGTACAGATGGCGTCTTCAGAAAATAAAGCCCTTCAACGGCGGCGGCGGCAGATAAGGCTCCCATTCCTTCTCCTCCCCCGGTTTTCACAGCCGGAAAGAGTCGCTGTGGATCCCTGTCCACTTTCGCTCTTCCTCTCCAACCGCTCCCTAAGCTGCCTCGCTCGAAAACTCCTGCCCAAGGTCCATGCGCGTGCTTATCTGCGACACAGAGAACGTATGGATTTCTTTATTTGAATTGGTAAATCACCCCATGAAGAACAAGTTGCTTCAAGGTGCCAGATATGAAGAAAGGGAAAAGGAACAAGACCCACGGGGAGCAGGGTACATTCATAGGACATTCAAAACCACATTCTAGGTGCTATAATCAACCACAGGTTCGTAACCACTTCAAATTAAAAAAAAATAAAAATAAATACCTGTTGATGGAGGAGATGAACAGTTAGAAGAGGACAGCATCGATCTGATGATTCAGCAGTAGGTCTGCGCAAGACGGGAAGATTTCTGTGTATTGTTAACCCTCTTTTGGCATTCGAGTTGTTTGAGTTCAAGTGATAGGTTGGTCCATAGGATTGGTCCATGAACAGCAATCAGTTTAGACATTGTTCAAGAAGTCCTTTAATGTTGAGCAAATACCAGGGCAAGCAGTCAGGGATGTCTAGAAAAATATTTCTCCAACAGAAGGAGCCCTTAATTAATAGCCTCGTTGACTCCTGACAATCCCAGTAGAGCAAAAGACCATCAGACGTGGGTGTGAAAGCCCTAGCTTTCTTGATTGCTTTATTAAAATACAATTGTGTTAATCATTCTACCCTTTTTTTTTATGAAGTGCATATGGTTAGAACAACTTTTCATTAACACTATAAAAGAAGACAAAACAACATATCCCATTTTACAATAATTAATATGATAAAACATAAATCAACCAGTACATCTGAATAAAAAATTAAAAGAAGCAACAATACCTTATTTAAGCAATAAGCCCCGAGCCGCGGGGGCATTACCAAGTCAGGTAATGCTCAGGGGCCCATAGTTACAGGCCCGAGCGAAGCCCATAGTTACAGGCCCAGACTCGGTAATGCCCCCGCTAAGGCGCTTATTGCTATTAGCCCCCCGGCCTGCAAGACTGGGGTACTAATAGCATTGTTTTTCTGGTTCCGAAACGCTGCAGCGTTTCAGAACAAAAAACATTATCTTTTTAAATGGCTGCCGGGGAAGGGAAAACGGAGTCCGTCTTCCCTTTCCATGGTGGCCATCAGGAACGGACGCGCTCGGGACAGAAGTGTTCCCAGCACGTTTGCTCCCGAAAAAAGGACCAAAAAAAAAGGTAAGTGGGGTTTGGAGGGGATTGTTTGGAGGGGGCTAGGGGAAGGAGAAAACACTTACCTGAATCCCCGGCGGAGGAGGATGGCAGCCTCCAGCCGTGTGGTGGCTTGGAGCGGGGATTACCCTGTTCCGAGCCTCCTTATTGGGTGAGGGGCTGCCCCCCCCTGGCCCGGATATGAAGGAACTTGAAGATTGGAGGGATTCTGCGTCAGGTAAAATTCTGGCAAGGGCCGATCGGATTGCCTGTAAGAATCGTATTGTCTCTCGCTGGGTACTAATTCAAATTAAACACTTCAAACTACACTTTCAATAGATACAAAGGAAAGGAAAACCAGCGATAATTAAGCGGATCATTTCCACTTTACGCATTAGTCTTTGGTTTCACCAGCTGCCATGCTGCAGCTGTAACCACCATTGAGTCTATGCCATTAATCATGCTCCAGCACTAATCCGAATGGTAGTCACTTAAGTTAGAATATGCCCTCCCATACAGTTCACCCAGTGACGGGCACTGTGTAAGAATGTGTTGGGATGTTTCCATGTGGGTTTTACATAACCTGCACAGTCGCTCCTCCCTGGAGATTTGCCTCCAGGCACCTGTATTTACCAGAACTGGGAGGACCTCAGGCCTTAGATATAAAACAGAGTGTGTGAATGATGAGTATCGAAAGTTAATCAGATACTTGCTCGGATGTTCTGAAAAATCACCCTGGTGAGAGTAGCTTACATATTTCTGACTGGCAGTCCGATGAGCTAATGATTGTATTCGATCATACTCTGGTTTTCTCCACATATCAAGATAGATGAAAATCCACAATAGACTTACGGCTTTCGCTCAAGCCTAGCTCATCAAAGTGTTTTAAAACAAAGTATGTGTCTTTGAACCAGACAAATCTACGAACACCTACGTGCATGTTCAATCGTTTCACCCATAAGGGAGGAGCGACCTGTGCCTCCATGTCTGATACCCACCCAGAATCAACATACTGAGACCTTCCAGAGTGATGTTAATGATTAGAGGTCGAGTTCTAGTCTAATAGCCTCAATGGGCACTGCCACAGGTTGGCCCAAAAGAGAATGAAGTATTTTTGCCTCAATTTTTGTCAACCATGACACCGCCTTTTCAGGGTATGTTTCCAGAGCGTATAGAATTGTGGAAACTCTATAGGTCCGGATCTTAGCCTCAATCGACCCCCAGCCCATGAGTGTCAATGACTCTCCTAATGGTCAACCATATCTTCCAGGATTTAGTAAGGACCTTTTCTGCCAAATGAGTTAAAGTCTTGGTGTTGCTGATGTTCATACCCAAATACTTACACTCATTGACAGAGGCGTAGACAGGGTAGGGCCTAAGCGGACAATGCCCACCCAAAATCTGTAAATGCCCACTCAGCAGTGCTCTCTGGGAATTTACAGATGTTAATGTCACTGCGGTGGGCCCAACTAAATAAGCTTCAGGACCCACTTGTTAGACAATCCTGGTCACGCCTCTGCTCATTGACCTGTTCCAACTGAAGGTCCCCAAGCCTCCAGGTAAACGCCAGGTGGCCACATATGTTTTTTCTTAATGATCATGATCTTTGTTTTGTGAATGTTAATCTGCAAACCATTCGCCTTAACCTATTAGCGAAGCACATCAATGATCGTTGGAGGCCTATTGCAGTGCGATCCAGGATCATGGTATCATCCGCATATACAGAGGAATACACGTCCTCGTTTCCAAATCGAGGAGGAGAAATTATTAACTTTTTTCAATGCAGAAACAAAATCCGAAACATATAGGTTGTATAGCATGGAGGCAAGGACACACCCCTGCTTTAGGCCCCTGTTATTGACAAAGGAGTTGGATAAATCACCCTTTTGGGATAAACAAACTCGTACATAAGCGTCAGTATGCAATAATTTAAGAAAGTAAAGAATAGACGGATCTATGCCCCACCTACTTAACTTTTCCCATAACTTGAGGCGGGTAACACTTTCAAAAGCAGATTAATAGTCTACAAAGCATATGTGTAGGGCAGACTCTTGAAAGGATGTGTCAGAATTCAGGGTCTGCAACACCCAAATGGAATGCAACGTGCTGCATTTTTTCCTGAAGCCTGTCTGGGTCACGTTTAAGAAGCCATTTTCATCTGCCCAGGTTGTTAGAAGGTCTAAAATCAGGCCCGAGAAAATCTTGGAATGGATATCTAGCAGTGGCAGTAATATATAATTTTCTGGCATCTGCCGAGGAGTCTTTTTGTGGACAGGAATTAAAATTGACTGATGCCAAGACCAAGTCAGTCTACCAGTGCCACAAATGTGGAGAAAAAGCAAATGGAGTAAATGAGCCCTTAATGACGGATCACTCTTGATCGTAACATTGCATTAACCGTCCGGGCCAACTGCTCTGGATGATTTTATACTTTTGCTACTGTTTGTGACTCTGATCAGGGGAGACTGTGATTAGAGCAAGAGGAGAGCATCGTCCATTTTGCAGCTGAGCTCCTCGCTCCCCAAACCAAACCCAACCTAAACCAAGCTGAAGTAATTATTAGAAGCCACAAGGGAACGCTAGTTTCTCTACATGAGGTGGATGTACTGGAGGACATATTTAACCTGTTCAGACTTGTTGAGAGTGAGAGCGAGGAGCATTGAGCAAGAAGTGAAGGCTGGAGTGGTTGAGTGGGGGGTAGCCAGACTAAGGCAGCCCCTCGAGCCAATCGGGCATGCTCAAGTGCTCCAGCATGTGTGGGTGATTTCACTCTCTTTGTACTTGGTACTTCGTGAGCTGGATACATTCCTCTATCTTGCTCCTTCTCCCTTTAGATAGGCATTCGTGTAGGTTTAGACCCTATAGTTATGTTTACAGCCCTTCACTTTTCTTAATGTTCTGGGCATTCTTACTCTTTTTGTTACTTTTTTTCAGTGAGCTGGATATCTTTCGCCTTGCTTTTTGCCATTCTCTGCCTGGAAAAAAGTCTCAAAGACAGCAAATGTAATTAGATGTTAGAGAACCTCACCTAAAAGTCAAACTCACGTTCAAATAACAAAAATAGAGCATAAATTCAATAATATTATTTTTGAGGTTTTCTGCCCAATGGCAAATTTTTCTCTGTGGAGGCTACGATCGACTCTCAAGTGAGAAATCATGCCCTGGCCCCAGATGTGGCCCCCGCAGATCTTTATAAGGTGGTGTCAGAACATGGGCACCTCTGCTGACCATTTGTTTTAATGCATTTTTGCAATCAGCGGTATTTCTGCAGTATTGGAAAAATTCCATTATAAGTCCAATTTTTAAGAAGGGCGACTGCAAGAGTCCTTTGGCTTACAGTCCCATATCCCTCCTGGACACATCATTCAAGATTTCTGGACGCATTTTACTGGGTCGCATCGAGGAGAGGATCTCTCTGCATTCTGTGCTTTCAGATGTCCAATATGGATTTAGGCCTGGTGTGAGAACTTCTGATCAGGCACTGAATCTATATTTGGTGGGGGCACAGTCTGTTTTTTTGAAGGGTGAACCGATATGTTTGGCTTTCAAGGACCTAAGCACTCCCTTTGACGAAGTGAATAGAAATAAACTCTGGGCAGTGCTTGGGTCCATGGGTTGTCCAGCTGGGATATTGTGGGTTTTGCAGCTGATACACGAACGTACAAGGTCCTGTGTTTGATTCGGGGAACAGGGACACTGCACGGGATACTTCGAAGTCAACACAGGAGCTCGACAGGGCTGTGTCCTGTGTGAGAAACCTGAAGGTATTCTCCCGAGTAGACCTCGAGAATCCCTTATTCAGGTGGCCAGGGAAGGGCTGGTGCTCTGAGATCCCAATTGTGGGGTTGGATGAGCGAGGGAGGATCACCTGGGTAGGAAATCCCGGGGTTATGCTCAGGAGAATCTCCCAGGCGAGACGCAGTATTATACTGGGAGAGAACAAAAGGAGAATGAAGTCTTTGAGGCTTTCATATGCTGTACCAGCTTAACCTCCCTTCCGCCAAATGAGTCTCCCTTACCAGAATCCAACCACCCCTATACCTCTGGTAAACCTATTCAGAGCCCAAACCGTGTTACAGTAGAAAAAAACCTCTCTCAGAATCCCGGGTTTTCTGTTGATTAGCCGAATACTCCCGGTCATTCTTTTCATCATCCATCTGGTTATTATTTTCCGAACTTCTGATCTGCATTGACAAAACACTACTGTTCCCACAATCCTCCCTGTCTATTTCATAAACCCTACCAAACACTAAGCCCCAACCCATTTCTGATAAAAACACTTTCTTACACCATGAAAGACAACTGACTAATACACAAACTGTTTACCTGACATGTCTCAACCCAAGGGTCAGCCAAAGTCAGGCAATTGACTAGAATCGCACACACCTGACAGCCCTTTCCCCACAGGGATTAAAGGTGGATAAAAACCTGATTGCACGGAAAAAGAGTGAATGTGCGGTCACCAACTGGGCTGCTCTTACAAAAGCAATGATTGATACAGGTCAAATCACATTTTGGAAGCTGGTCACAGGGAACAAATTGATTGGGGACAAAACCAACTACTGTACGATATCTGCTCTTTCATGGCACTCCTACTTACATGCTCTTTACAAGAGGGAGGAGGGAACAATCCATCAGGCCAGTGACCCATGCTCCTCAGGGAATCTGACAACCTCTGTGCTGCTAATATCAATTGATGAAGGCATGAGGGCATTGAAGGAACAGAGAAGTGGCCATGCGGCAGGCCTTGATCTGATCCCGTTGGATCTCTATAAGGGTGAGCCAGTAGTTTGGGCCCCAGTATTGATGAAACGTTTTAACGCAGCGCTTAGCTCAAGGTCCATTCCTAAGTCCTGACTGAATGCAGTAATATTCCCACTGGTTTATAGTCATTTGGTGGAAAACAAAAATGTCGAAAGTCAAAATGTAGAAAAAAAAATGTCGAAAAAAAAATTTCGAATTTCTTTTTCAATACATTTTGTTTTTTCGAAATGGGGGGGTTCCCCCAACCCCCCTTTTTTCTATTTTTTTTATTTTACCCCTTTTTTTTACTTACTGAACCCAAAAAATACATATAAATAAAAAAATAATACATTCAACTTTTTTTTTTTCGATATTTTATTTTCGACATTTTTGTCATTTGACTTTTTTTTTCGACATTTTGACTGACCACCATTCCCACTATCTAAAAAAGGGGGCAGGGAGTTGCCAGGGAATTACCGTCTGATTTCCCTATTGGATTGTGCAGGGAAGATATTTGGGAAGGTGATTCTAAATCAGTTGCAGGAATGGTTTGACAACAATACTGTGCTAAATCACCCGCAAGGTCGTTTCCAGGCTAAAAAGAGCATAATTGACTATTGCTTCTTATTGTTCACTGTGATCCAGAAATGTACGGTATTAAGTCAAATGAAACTGTATGCCTTATTTCTGAACTTAAAAACTGCATTTGATACGGTGTTAAGGAACTTACTGTGGCAGATACAAAGTATTCGTAATATTTGTACTCTATTTCTGACTGCCATAATGCTACTATATGGGGAAAATCAAGCCACCATACACTATGGCCTGTGGGGGGAGCAAACTGATGCCTTTACTGTAAACAAAGGGGTGAGACAAGGATGTGCCCTGGCCCCCCTTTTATTCTGTATCTACATTCAGGAGCTAATAAATGCCCTGGTGAGGTGCTGCTTTGACCTCCCAAAGATGGCATCCATGGAGATCCCCGCACTTCTCTATGCGGATGACGCAGTCAGTCTGGCCTTGAAAAACTCAGACTTACATCTTGAATTGAATCCAGAAAAAACAAAAGTCATGGGGCCTCATTACAAGCCTGCCGGACAGGAAACAACGGTGGCGGTAAACCTGCGGCCACCGTTGTCTCCGGAACCGGCAGACTACAAGTTCTGCAGGCGGGTGGTGTCACTCCCGCCAGGTCTGACCTGGCGGGCGTAATGCCACCCGCCTGCAGACGGAAATGGAAACACCAGCACCGTTATTTACAGTCCGAGTGTTTCCATTGTCCCCATCCCCATGGAATCCTATTGCGGACTCCATAGGAATGGGGATTAACAGAATTATGCCTGCGGAATTACCGGGTCAACGGGGGTGTAATGCCCCTGTGATTCCGGCAATCACGGAGGCAGTAATTCAATCCGGGTCCAGCGGCAGCCTGCCAGTTTTTCCGGCACAGCTACCGCCAGACTCGTACTGAGGCCCATGGTGTTTAAACCACAGTGGCAGACTCCATGCTCCATGCCAATCCAAGTTAACAATGTCAGACTGGAGCAGGTAAAACATTTTGATTACTTGGGTGTACGATTTCAAGACTATGGGGCATGGTCACAACAAATTCTTAAATCAGGGATTACTCTGGAAAAATATAGTGGGGCCATTCGAATATCACACAGAAGGCCTGGCAGTGGTGCAATATCCCCGGCTTTGGAACTATATAAGAAACAGGCAGTGCCCGCAGTCACTTATGGATCTGAACTCTGGGGATATGCCAATACCAGGAAACTGGCCAGTATAGAGCACACATTTCTAAAAAAAAAATGGTTAATCTCCCGAGTAGTACACCTTCATCGCTGCTACTGCTTGAACTTAATGTTGTCCCGCTATGTGACTTAATTGAGTTCAAATCGGCATCATACTGGGAGCGCCTGTGGAAAACAAATGAATTAACAATTTTCCGCGAAGCAGCAGACCATCTGTTATCTTTGAATGGAGTGTACAGGGTGAAATGGGTTACACACTTGAAACACACATTGAATGTGGCGGCAATAAGCGACATGAGAAATTACTTTAGATCCCGCCCAGGCACAAGGTTACTAAATATGAAGGAGGCGATAAAAACAAGAGTCAGAGAGATTAGTGGACAAAGCCGCCATGTTAAAGCTGGGCCCTGATTACCTTTCTCGGTGGTTGACAGGAGACCAACATACTTATCTTGATCATATTTCGTCCCCTTTACGAACGATCCTTATACATTTATATGAAACTTGGGACTTTACAGATTGCATCCTTCACTAGAGGGTAGCACGCAAATGTTTCTGCAACGTGCCCCATGTGTAAATTAGCAGAAGAAATGCTACCTCATTATTTATTGGTATGCCCTTGTACAATTAATCTGAGACGGTGCTACCTGAAGCAAGTACTAAAATAATTGAGGATTTGCTGTACAGGCGATGCTGTCAAGCTCCTGAGACAGTCTCTGCAACCACACATAATTTTTACAACTGCTAGATATACCCTCAGAGCGTGGCTGCACAAATTAAAATCCTTGAAGGCTCAAGGTGCAGGAGTTTAGACCAAACAGCTCTATGATACTGTTATCAGGGCTGCAGGTTTACTCTCCCGGTCAGTATCTACCCATTGACCAGTGGCAATGATTTAGGATCCCAGGTCTTCACCAAGCAAGATTCTACCCTGTATGTTTACTTGTTTTATTGACATTCTGGTGCCTAACTATTGTTGTTGTTTTATGAATGTAGGTTTTTATCAGACGATATTCCATCCTTTTAATATATGTTTAGTGAATTGTACATCTATGAGTTTTACGGTGAGAATTTATTTTGTTTTGCTGTTGCATAACTTGAGATCTTTTACACCGAATAAAAGTATGTTTGATTGATTGATTGCAAGAGGTGGAGCATGAGAGCACACTACGAGCAAGGCAGACTGCATGACGAGAGAGCTATCCAAATACGGCAGTTCAGCAGGAGGAGAAAGGCGGCGAGGACTCAAGGGCCGGCAAGGAGAGAAGAAAACTTGTACTTTCCTCCCAGACCCGTGAAACCTCTGTGGAAGGAGTCCTAAGACCTCAAAAAATAGCCAGCGTGTGTTGCAGCAGATGTCAACGGTACACAGAGCCCTTCTCAACTGAAAACCAAGCCAGGGAGAGATGCTTGCTACCGTGGTACCGTCCTTGACTCGATAGACAAGAAAAGCCAAGCGGTTTATCACAGCCGGTGAGTCGAGGGGAGAATCGATAAGAAACCAAACTGTGTTGAATGAAAGTTGCAAATGGCAAAATAAGGGAAGTTCAAAGAACAGTTCACATTAAGGGAAAACCAGCTGCAGAGGTGTCCGTCACCACGTGGGTGCTCATTCAAGAGACTCTGGTTGAGCCCACGTTTGTTGAAACTACCGATAACAGAAGCCCCTAGGAGAGCCACAAGGAAAAGGTCAAAGTGGTCATACAGGGTCTTTGACCGACAAACGAGTGAAAATCCAAGGGAAGTGAATCCCACATCATAAGAAAGTAGAAGGAACTGTGAAGTCGGCTAGAGTGAACCCGACGGAGGGATGCCGATGGAACGGGGCAAAGCCTAAAGTCCCAAAGAACAGTGTCTTGATAAGAGTGAACCTGACAGAGGGATGTCCACAGTGAACTGTTTAAAAACACATTAAGATTTGTGAATGCCAGTAGTGAAATTGAATTGACAAAAGCTGCAGTGAACCCGACGGAGGGAGGCAAACATTCAAGAAGGGTCTGAGCCTGGAAGAGGGGATTCAGTGGTGAATAATCATCAAACACTGAAAAAGGCCGTAGAGAACCTGACGGAGGGAGGCAAACAATCGAGAAGGGTCTGAGCCCGGAAGAGGGGGATCCGATGGTGAAAAACCATCACCCCACCGACATGTGAATGCAACAGAAGAATCTTTTGAATACAAGCCAGAGTGAACCTAACAGAGAGAGGCTGATATTCGAGAGGGGTCTGAGACCGGAAGAGGGGGGACACAGGGGTGAAGAATTAGCACCCAAGTACAATCAGAAAGGAACTTTTGTTTATGACTTTTGACATACCAGGCCCTTGGAAGCAAGATAGACAACCACCAAAGGTCCTGATATCGCTAAGAACCTTTTGTGGATCTGAGCCCAAAAGGGGATCCAGGGGTGAAAGATCATCACCCAAGGTAGAAGCAGAAAGGAACTTTGTTTATTATTTTGAACACATCAGGTCCTCGGAGGCCTGATACTTTTTGTAGAAAAGAGACTTAACCACTGGCAATTGTTCACACAGGCATGAATAATGGATAATGGAGTATGCATGGTCTATAAGTATCATTCAGGTTCATTTTTGCCAGTAGACACTACTTTTACCGAAGAGTCTGATTCCCTATCCATATTCATTTCCAGGATCCTTCTCCTTCGTTGGTTTAATTAAATCATATGTTAGCCTGTTAATATTTGCCGCCTCACCAATCGTAAGAAGACTGTGTCAGGATTCGAAATTCACACTCTCCGCCATGTACTATAGCAAAGAAAGGGTAGTCAATCTGAGCAAGAAACAATCACACATTTATAGTCGACCCTGGCATGTTCAATGGTTGTCGTTTTGTGCTCTAGCACCTTGAAGCATCTTCTTTGTGCTGTATGGGATTACCAATAATTATCGCAGACCAAATAATCAGACAGACCAAAGGAAGATGGTAAAACACTTCCTTAACCTCTATGAAAGAAAGCAGGAAGAAATATAGCTATCAAAGTAGATGCTCGATTTTTCACACCAAAGGTTGTTTGCATAGAGTTTATATAGTTTCATGTACGTCATTTATGATGTCATCCTACGTGGCATTTCACAAAAACCTAAAGACCACGATTTTGTCAATTTCTGTTTCTCAATTTCTGCTGTTTAATTTATTTAACCAAGGTGTCATTACCCTTTCTGGCCTTTAGATATTTGCCCACTCCACCTCACCTAGGCTTTTGTCTTTGTGGTTTGTTCAATACTTGGCATCAGCAAATGTCCTTGCCCTCCTAATCTTAGCAGAAATATGTCTCATATACAAGGTCTATTCATTCGCCCCTCTCTGTGCCTTGCACCCATCTCTCGAAATAGCCTTGTTGACTTCAGGCTGATGAAAACAGCTTCTCCATCAATTCTTCAATTTGCGATCCTAGACTTGTTTTTGCGGTAGTTGGGTTTATTCTTCAACACAAGCCGTCATCCATTTTCTTGTTTTCACGATAACTTCATCTGTTAGTACATGTTCCTCTTAGTGCTTTCGTTACATCCCCAGTTTTAAGTATTTTTATATCGTTTCAACTTAGGCTTACATGTCTTCTTTATGACATCATATCATGGTCATCATATTTTTGTTTAACATTCATCCATGATTCTTACAGCTGATTCCTTGCATTTAGGCAATTGACATCTTTCTTGGTAACATCCCTCCATTAACTCAACGTGAGAATATCTTCTGAATGGCTGTCAGAGTGCATATCGTCTTTCATACATTCGACATGGTATAGACATGTCACATAAATTCACGCATGGATTCCCAATAGTAGTCCTTCATTTGCTACTCGAATAGGACAGTGGTGAAGGGGTGGGGACTAGAGCGGAGGCCTCCACCTGCTCCTCTACATTTTCCACTCTGGTAGCAAATTCAACCATACTCTTCTTGTTCTCTTCTTCCGCAATTCATGCTTCATCTTCTTCCACCATCTCATCATGTTTTCTCTTCTTTGGGAACCATGTTTTTGTCAATCCCCCCAGGTGACCCACATTCCTTATGTGCTTATCCTCACTCCAGGTCATGTGGCGACAATCTCCTGATGGTGAACAGAATATCCATCGTCCCACATATCTCTTCCGATCTTGGAGATAGTAGAACCTGGTTCCTGGAGGTGCAAGAAATCCTTTCTTGATGTTTTCTCAAGTACTTTCTTCAGTCTGTATCTTCTCTCCAATGCCACTGCTAACATCAGTCATTACCTTCATTCCAGTAGCTTTCTTGGTAGTTTTCTGTCATTGTCCTAAGATGATCCTTAAGAGACAGAATCCTAGCAACACCAGAAATATTATTGCTGCAAGTAGTTTGAAAGCATTTGCCAACCAAGATGAAATCCATGAAAACAGCGATGAGAACCAATCATCTCCTGCGGTCTCATCAGCTTTGTGTTCTATTTTTGTATGCAGAGTTGTTAACATTGTTATTGCCTCTGTCAGAGTTCCATTTTCTCCATCATGAGATGGCATACATGTACAACAAGAAGGTACGGCTTTGGCACAAACACCTCCTTCCATTGCTGTTGTCAGATCCAGAACATATCTGTTCTGGAGAGACCTCAGCCTGATGGCTCTCAGTTCTTCTTTCATTGCGTTGAATCCTTTTATTGTTGCATTTATCGTCTGTAGCAATTACCATCTGATGATCTGCAACCACTTGGCATTTACTGCAGCATGGAGTCCTGGTATAAATATAAATGTCATTATCATTACGGTCTTGCTGAATAGGTTGTGATCATCAGGAATGGTTTCATAAGCCTTTATTGATTTTGATAAGAAATAATTCTCTCTTTTCAGTCGGCAAAGATGAAGTGATCTCTTACTTTTTCATTATTCCTTCATTTTTGGGAACTATTCAATATGGAAGTCACTTTGGGAATCACTAGTGCTGGGACGTGTACATTTACAATGGAACACACTCCTCTCTAACCTTTATGCAACTGCATGTAGGCTCTAGATCCACAGGCTCAATATCAATCCATCAGAACTGCAGATCATTCATTCCTGGCACTTCAATTGTTTCTCCACAGCCTTTGATCCTTCCAACATAGACCGTGCCATTAATCCTGAAGCAGGTTGTTGCATTCTTCAATTGTAGTATATGCACTGGTCCTGCTTCGTTGTCAACCCAAGTTAGTAGTTTTGCATACTTGGCCCATGAGCCCATGATTCCAGGCATTTGTTGTTCAGTTTGTGCACTCTGTGTACTGTGTCTTTCTTCAGTGGGTGTGCAGGGCATGATATTAGTCCATCTTCCCATCCATTTCCGGTTGCTACATGCTCATACACTAACAGCTGTGCTCTTTCTCAACATCCTGAGCACTTAATGTCAAGAGCTTGTATATTCTCTCCAAATTGGGATGGATACACACGTTTTATGTTTGTCTATCCTAACCCACTCTCCATTATTTTTGTCTTTACATATGTATTTTCGTATGGAAAAGTCTGTCTTGATCGCCATCTTAAAGTTGCCCACTTCTCTTGAAATTGTCCTCTCATAGTACATGCTGATAGATAACTGAGACATTTTACATCATGTGGGGATATTTCTCTAGCAATAAATTGTCTTGCCACATTCATGGCATACAGTATTAATGAGCACACATAACAACTCTCTTCTGATGTTCTCTCACCCATCTTCATCTGCTGATACCATAAGTCATTTGTCAAATGAGCTGATTTATCTAAGTATGTGTTTATAACGTCATTATCTGCCCCAGCATCTCCCTTTACTCGGGAAAAGTTTTTTTTTTTACTATCAGAACGCAATGGGATTTTTGGGTTCTTAGTAGGGACACTAGTGTGGGATGTCTTATTTTCTGGCTCCTCACTGCTTATTAGATGTGTAAATGCCAACGTTATAAGAACAGTCGAAGTCAAAATACCACAGAAAGCTGTAATATTCTTCTTCGTTTGGTACATCTTTTCCGTGGAGCTACAGTTTACAGTTCTTACCTATTGGAACATTTCCATTTCTTTAATTACGTCTGGCATACACCACATGTATCAATGTTCATTTGTAACTTTATAGCAAGAACTGTAAAATGATTGCCAATAAAACTCTCTAAACTATCGTATTCGTTTTAGAGTTTCTAAGAAATGTTACTATATCAGGATGCCTTCGTATTAATGCTGCGTAAGACTGTAATATATATGAGAATACTGCAAGCAAGAATGTGTGTACAATGGGTAGCATAAGAAAAAATAAAGTATTCTTCTTTTCTTCTGACATCTACTGTTTCTGTACCATTATCTCTTTTACCTAGTCTAGGGAAAGTATTCCAGGATCACTTTAAGTCCATTATTTTTTAAGAAATCCTGATCTAAAAAATGTGTTTTTTCTTCCTTTGTCTTGTCTTGGCTTTTGGTCCGTGACCTAGTTTGTATTCGACGAGGTTCCCTTGCTTTGGTATGGATAGCTGCAGGAGAGGTCAAGGTTTGTCCTTTGTAAGGTTTAACACAATGGAGGTGTATCCACGCGCGCCTGTTTTGCAATTTTACAGCAGTAGGGCTCACATCCTCCACTTCATGAGGGCCGTCAAAATGAGGGATGCTCCAGGTGTGCACAAACCTACGCACCAGCACCTGGTCCCCCGGGTACAGGCTGAGCGGTTTGAGTCTCTCTTCTAAATCAAGGGGCTGATTGTCTTTCTGGTTTTCCCTTGACCCCTCCTGTCGTTTCTGGAGCTGTTGGGACATAAAAGAAACACTTTCAGTCATTGGTGTCAGAACACCAATTCCTACTGCTAGTTCCCGCTTACCAGGCAGACTTTCGAGAGTCAAAGTAGCTAGGAACAGCAGCAATCGCTTCCATTCCTTTAAAGGTTTGTTTCAAAGGCATTGGGGGTTGCCATGGCGACGTTGGCCGCGAGTACGTCTGCAGTCACGTGTTGCTCCGGTTTCCCGGTCACGTGACTCCCGCGTTGTGGTCACGCATATTTAAGTCCGCTCTGTTTGCCGTTTCGGTGCTTCTGATCGTTTTCCTCGGAATTCTATAGTGGCACTTGTTATTTTGGATCTTGTCCTTTCTCGACCTCTTGCCTGTCTATTGGATTTGCTCTTGTCTTGCCCACGGTACTTCTGATCTTGCTCCTTCTCGACCTCTTGCCTGTCTATTGGATTTCCTCTTGTCTTGCCCACGGTACTGCTACGAACAGCTGCTACGACCCAGACTTCTTTTTGACTTCGATTCATGTCTCGTGCTTCATTTTGTCTGCTTACCTGGTTTTTGACCCGGAACACTTGGATTGTTTACTTACGTCTCTCAGAAGAAGGATCTCTCACCTTAGGCGTACGCGTGCCGGCGGGAATAGGAAACGAGTGCTGGACTAGAGACTGCCTATAGCACTTTTGGGACCTCGCTGAACTTTCTAGGCGTACGCGTGCCGGCGGGAATAGGGTTGCACCGGACTCAAGAAACCTTCAGCATCTGTGAGACTGTGTTCTTCTCGGACACTCCTTTTGGAGCCGTTTGGATGTAATTCATCACATCTTCCTCTTTGCAGTCCTTCATACGGATATACATGTAAGAATTTTCATTTTTTCAGTTAGTGTTCATTTTTCAGTTATTGGCTCTATGCTTTTCTTTTTCTTATGTACGTTCTTGTATCATTACAGAAACGGTTTAGTTCCAATCTACTGTCGTTTTCCTGTCGGATATGTACTGCATCTTATCCTACTGACAATCAGTGAGCTCCCAGTGTGTCCTGTGCAATTGCCACATATCTAGAAGAAACTTGCAGTCACCCGGAGTTCCAGAGTGTCCTGTTCCTTCTTCAAACATCTTTCAACCAATTGAACGCTCAGACTGTTTTTATGCACAACTGAGTGTTACATTGGTGGGAAGAATATATTACTGCACTACGGGTTCAACAGCTCCTCTTCGATCACCAGGCGCTTTATCCTGTTAAGGTTCACTGTTCTGACAGAATCAGAAGCCAGAAAATGGACACAGTCACTGATCCTTTGGCTACTTTGGTTCAATTAGTGGCTGATTTACGTGCTGACATGCAAACTGCCCATGATGCTACCCATCGCCGTATTGATGATATTTAAGCGGGATTAAGGGTTAGCGCCGTTGAACCTCCATCAATCACAGTGGCTTCCGGGTCTGGTACGGCCGGTGCTCAGGCCAGGGCAGACCCGGTTCCGGTAGTTATGACTGCACAGTTTCCGTTGGCTCCTCCTGAACGTTTTTTGGGTGATCCAAAAGCCTTTAGAACGTTCATCAATCAATGCAGACTTCATTTTCTTTGTAGACCAACATCGTTTCCCGATTCAACCACTAAGGCCGCTTTTATATTGTCTAATCTAGGGGGTACTGCCACAGTCTGGGCTAATCCTCTCTTAGAGCAAGGAAGTCATTTGTTATTTGACTGTGACGTTCTCATAGAGGCGCTTACGAGAGTTTTTGACACCCGATACAAGTCTCAGGCCACTGATTTGGAGTTATTGAATTTACAGCAAGGCGATTCTTCTCTATTGACGTATCTGGCTAAGTTTAACCAATTGGTTGCGGAAACCAACTGGCCAGACGAAAAGAAGGCAGCCTTATTTTATAAGGGTTTGTCAGACTCCCTCAAGGATGTCATTGCTACGGTACCTGTGGTCCCCGTCTTCTTTCCTGACTTTTTGGATCTAGTTCTTCAGATCGATGCCCGTAAAGCAGAAAGGAAGGGGGAGAATAGGATTTTACCCCCGGTCCCTGTCTGCCTGACAAGTTCGATTTCAGGTAATGGGGAACCCATGCAAATAGGGGCGATAAGAGGACCACTGTCTAGCGAAGAAAGAGAGAAGCGTAAAAAGAACAATTTATGCTTTTATTGTGGTTCTTCTGGTCATTTCTTGAGTTTATGTCCCAAGAAACCCGCGAAGTCGGGAAACTCCAAAGCCCGACAATAGAGGGAGCCCCTATGTCGAGCATTGATCTTCCGGGCTCCAAATTTTCAGTTCCTTTCACTATTCGGGTCATTCTTTCATCTCCGGACGGCGAAACCTGGTCCTCTGAAGCGGTTTTGGATTCTGGGGCTACTGGAAACTATGTTGATCTCCAGTATGTGAAAGACTGGAACATTCCACTGGTACCAAAGGAACAACCTGAAGTGGTCAACGCAGTTGATGGTACCACACTGCTCTCAGGGTTGGTAACGGAGTCTACAGTGCCCCTGAACTTACTTATAGATGGCTGTCATAGCGAAGTCATTTCATTTGATGTCATCACTGCACCCCAATTTCGACTAATTCTGGGTCTACCATGGCTTAGGGTCCATAATCCCTTGGTGGATTGGGTTACTGGGTCTGTCTCGTTTACCTCAACTTATTGTTCAGGACATTGTGGCCCATTAACCCAAGTGAAAAACAACCCATGTCAATGTTAGGAAAGATTTCGTTATTGTAGGGAACTTTCCTTCCATGTGGCAACCCCTAAACTTTTTGCTATTGTTTTCAACCTGTTTTCTTGACTTTGCCAGAGAAGTGCAGCCTTCTGCCGTACTCCTCTGGGCTTTCGCTCCTTTCTTACGGGGAAACTGACATGCCCTTAAGACAGTCAGTACCGGGGAACGCTGTTTCCCGTAGTTTCTTTTATCGTGTCGCCATTTTAGTGCAACACGACACAAGAGGGCACTGTAAGCTAAGTTACAGCTCTCTTGGGTCTCTAGCCTTCTACAGACCCTAGACACTCTTGTAGGATGGTTTTTGGATCGGTGCAAGTCATTCAGGGACTAGGCTGGTGGCAGCGATCATTTGGTTTATTTTGAGCTCCTTTTGCCGTTCTGAGCACCTTTTTGCCGCGAACACAAAAGGGTGGCCCGGCTACCCAAAATGGCCGGACCACGAGGCTCCTTTGTCTCGTCCACTGTCCGTCTTGCTCCCTTTACCTTCTCCCAGGTCAGGCGACCCGGGGCCTTCCTTATTTGGGCATGTAGTTTCCCGCGAAACACGGTTGCTTTCGCGGGCTTCTACATGTCTTTTGAGTGCCCCCAGGATGTGGGCTGGGCTGTCTGGTCCCAATACACATCCTGGGGGCCAGAGAGTCTAGGGTGGTGTGAATGCCTGGGACCACTGTGGTCCGTGATTGGTCCACGTATGGTATGTGTATTGATGAGCGGATCTCCCATTGGCTCCCCTCCGTTTTGGCGCGAAGGGAACCGTGGATAAGAGGGAGCTGGAAACACCACTACCATGTCGATCTCCTGAGTTCTTACGAACCCAGGGATACAGGAGCCAAGTATCCTGCGAACACGAGGCTGGACCGAGGAATCGCTGGTGACCCCCTGAAGAACTTCTGCTCCTCATTGCTGTCGTCCGGTGAAGCCCTCTCCACCTAAGATCGAACCAGAAGGCCTGTACTGGCGCTTCGACCTATTGGAATAGCAGGACCAGCTATTCCCGGCACCTTCATCAACTCCTGCCGTAAGCCTTCGGAAGTGTCTCTGGGCCATCCAGTTGACTGACCAGCTTACTAAGGAGTCCTGCTCTGTAATCGCCGACAGGTTGGGTGGTATTCTGAGTCCGGGGCACGCTCACACGCTTCGTTTGCTTAGCAACCCTAAGCTAGAGGTGAACGGTGCTCGTTTGGCTTGAATACACCCGGCCGTTCCGTTGCCCTGCCGTGGCGACAAAACTGTGCAGGATTCTTCGATCGGGACGTCTTTTTACTCTGCACGACGACGAGACGTTCCCTGCTCTTCAGAACCTGCCAGAAGCTGCATCTATCGAGGAGAAGCTCGGGCCTGCTTGCTTCGGGGACCGGTGAGTAGATTAGCTAGGATCTGGTCGCCCTCCTGCAGTGCCCCTTGCTTTTCCCCGCTGTAAATACAGCTCCCCTTGTCCGTACTCGCGCCCTGCTTCTGCCTCACAGTGGAGGCTGCGCTAGAGTCGCGGACCGTGTCCTCCTTCATTAGGGCACCCTACAGAGCTGTCCAACGTCCTCCGAAGAGCTTCACCTTCTGCCCATTGGCACCGGCGTGTGCAGGTACTTTTGAGCGCTAGGCTCCACTCTTCGTAGGGATTGGACTACCATCTAGTTAGGGGCCTCAGAAGGCGGACATATCACACGCATTGGTTCGCACTGCCTGTTTTCCTTCCCCTGCAGGTGGATAACATATTTCGTGCTGCTAATGCTGTGAAACTGTGTATTCTGTATATATATTGGGTGGATAGTGTATGTGTTGGTTTAATATCGTTGTATATTGCTGCTTTTACTGTGGTTATTAGTTTCAAGGCCTTATAATAAATGTGTATCTATTTTTGATATAAACAACTGTTTGGAGTAGTTTGTACGCGCTCTTGCTTTGTGTGCTCATTGCGGGCTTTCAGTCACCCTCACCCCTCTTGAGACCTAGTCTTGACTGCCGCGATCGCTACCTTGATTGGTCTGGCTTGTCCAGAGGTTACCCTGTTCCAAGTAATTAGGTTGGCCTTCTGAACTTCTGCGCCGCCAGGACAGAGTTCAGAAATCCGTCTTAACAAATTGGTGTACAGCGGTGGGATACGACTGAGGGTATCCAGTGTTGCGCACGAGCTAAGGCGTTTTCAGGTTATTCCAACCAGGACACGCAGTAAAGTATTGAATATAACGTTAAAAAGGCCATAGTCCTATCAACAGTATGGAAACGAATACTTTATTAACCTTAAATGCTTCGAAATCTGAAACATTGAAGAAGATGTGTGCGGAGAGAGGGGTTTCCTCTCAAGGCACTAAATTGGAAATGATCCAGAGAATCGTGGCGTGGCAAGAAGCGCAGCTTGACGCTATAACTTCCGAGGACAGTGCAGAAGGTGGTGGGGCTGCTCTCACTGGCAGAACCGACGGTTCTGCCGCTGCACTGATCCATCACGACCACGAGGACAGGGAGGATGTAATGTCTAACGTTTCCTCTGCCAGTGTTGATGGGGAGGCTATGCTTGAATTCAAGAAGCAAGAGCTGCGGTTTAGGCAGCAGGAGCTTGAATTCAGCATAGCCAAACTGAAAATCGACCAGGCAGAAAAACAAAAAGACAGGGATCACCAGTTGGAACTGGCCAAGCTTCAGTTCGCAAATGGGTCCAAGGGTCCTGGACATGGTTCTGGGGCTTCCTCTCATCCACGGTTTCCAAACGATCTGCTCAGTGTGTATGAGGAACGAAATGACATTATGGACTGGTTAAATGCGTTTGAGTATGCATGCGAGGTTCAAGAGGTTGATAATGCGGATAAGATTGCATGGTTACTCAGCAGACTGCCCCATTCTGGTTGCAGTGCCATTATGGAAATGTCGAAGGCTGAGCGCGCTGATTTTGCAATGTTGAAGCAGACTCTCATTTTAAAGTTTGGGAAGACTCCGACCCAATATTTGAAAAGGTTTAGAGAGTATAAGAAAAAGGAAGGTGGTACTTGGGTGTCGTATGTAGCTGAGTCCCTGAAAAACTTAACTGGCTGGGTTGAAGGTTATAAGGTTTCTACCTTCGAAGGCATGATCAATCTGGTCATGCTGGAACACATTTTTGCTTCTTCTTCCCCGGAGCTTAAGCAGCATTTGGCCGATTCGAAGGAGATAGATCCTAAGAAGCTGGCCATTGCAGCAGACTCATGGGTGTCACATCGAGTGTCCCATAAGGACAAAACTCATCCTGGTAAGCAGGAGGAAGGGAAAAAGTCCAAAGATGTGGAGGGTGGGGAATCTGCTAAATCTTCTTCCCATAAGGGCCACAAAAAGAAAAATAAGGGTAAGCCATACGAGAACTCACAGGGTAGTGGAGGTTCGCCTCCGAAACAGAACTCTGGTTATAATAAGCCTCCCTACGTAAACAGACCCAATGGGGCTTGTTTTTCTTGTGGAGCAACTGACCATGTGAAGGGGGATCCCCGTTGTAAGGTTAGACCTTTGGGGGTCCACTCCGCTAATCTGGCCTTCTCCTCCTACGAGGAAGAAGAGATTACAGGAGCATCCTTCTCCTCAGACTCATTTCCCAGCGGAATAGAGGCTGAGGTAGTTTTAGTGTCCCTGGGTTCCTGGGAGCCTAAAGTCGCAGAGGCGTATGCTAGGATTCCGGATAATACCAAGCACTACTTTAAAGACAGTGTGCTGATCAATGGAGTGGATACTCCAGCTCTTAGGGATAGTGGGTGCAGTCGAACTGTAGTGGATTCTACCTTGGTAGACTCAGAGGAAGTTGCCAGAGCTCCTCGGATGCCCACTAAGTTGGCTGACGGCCCCCTCCGTATGTTTCCCGTGATCCCTGTTAATCTAACTTTAAATGGTACAGCAGTTAGGATTCCAGTGAGCATTCAGAGAAACGTCCCGGGAAAGGTCTTGTTGGGCAATGATCTCAGAGCTCTAGGGCTCGTAGGAGACACTGCCGAAAGACCCTACACACGGTCTCAAGCACGGGCAGCATTGGCCAAGTCCAATACGCCGCCCCAGCCGAAGGGGAAACCCAAGGCGAAAGGAGTCAACAAGTCCCGACGGGGGAAAGAGAATATTCCCCCGAGCTCGCCTACCACTGCGGTGGAGGGAGTTGGTCAATCGCCCGAGCCTGACGAGGAGGTGGCGATGCCTGAAGTGTTCGACCCCAACGACCATCCTGAACTAAAAGACTTGTTAGTTGAAGGAGGTCCTGATAGGGACGACTTCAGTAAGGGCCAACGTGAGTGCCCATCTCTGGAAGGCCTAAGGAGACAGGCCTGCTCCCAGCTTGAGGGTGAACCTCCTGGGAAGCATCGGATTTATTGGGAAGGTGGACTCCTGTACAGTGAGCCCACAGAGTCTACAGAAGGAGACCATAGGAGGTTGGTGGTTCCCCTTTCTGTTAGACCCTTCCTCCTGCAGTTGGCGCATGAAGTTCCCCTTGCTGGTCACCTTGGAATGAAGAGGACCAAGCAAAGGTTATCTATGCACTTCTACTGGCCCAAGATGGGGGTGCAAGTAGAAAGTCACTGCAGGAGTTGTGCCTCCTGCCAGTTGTCTGGTAAGGTTGGCGCGACAATCCAAGCTCCGTTGGTACCGCTCCCAGTGGTGGGGGTACCATTTGAAAGGGTAGGGATCGACATGGTTGGTCCCCTTGACCCGCAAACATCCTCAGGCAATAGGTTTATCCTGGTGCTGGTCGACCATGCAACCAGGTATCCTGAGGCCGTCCCATTTACCCCTGTAACTGCCAAGCCAGTTGCAGAAGCTTTACTCGGCATGTTTACTAGGGTTGGCTTCCCTAAAGAAGTTGTGCCGGATGATGGCAGCAACTTTATGTCGAAGTATAGGCAGGCTATGTGGAAAGAATGTGGGGTCACCTACAGGTTCTCTTCTGCATACCGCCCCCAGACCGATGGTCTGGGGGGGCGTCTTAACAGGACGTTAAAAAGCATGATTGGGGCTCTGGAGGAGCCTCAGAGAAGAAAATGGGATCTTCTTGTTTCATGCTTGCTGTTTGCCTACCGAGAGGTACCACAGGAGGGTGTTGGCTTCAGCCCCTTCGAACTTCTGTTCGGTCATCCCGTACGGGGACCCTTAGCCATCGTCAAAGAGGGATGGGAGATGCCCACTCCCCCTGTTGCTACCAATGTAGTTGATTATGTGCTAGGGCTCAGAAAACGGATGGTACTTCTGATGGGCTTGACTAGTGATAAATTGAAGGCAGGGCAAGCGCTGGTGAAACATTGGTACGACCAGAAAGCTTCCCTCATCAACTTTACACTTGGTCAGCAAGTCCTGATCATGAATCTCATAAGGCCTCGAGCTTTACAGGACAAATGGTCAGGCCCTTACCCAGTGGTGGAGCCCCTGGGTGAGGTTAACTATTCAGTGGACCTTGGAAGGCCTGGACAGGCTCCAAAAGTGCTTCCCGTGAATAGGCTGAAGGCTTTCGGCCCAAGCGTCGAAATCGCAGCACTGCTACTGGCTTCAGACGTTGTGGGAGAGGAGTCTGAACCTCTCCCCGACCTGTTCCCAAGCAGTCCTTCAGTTAGCTCTTTTGAGGGTGTCCGAGTGGCCCCTCACCAAAATGGACAAGGCTCAGTGGTTTACCTTGGACATGAAGTAGGTGGAGGGAGGAGACAGCCTCTACTCAGTCAGGTACAAGCAGTACAAGACTGGCCTACCCCCACTATGCAAACCCAAGTGAGAGCCTTTTTAGGACTCACAGGGTATTACCGCAATTTTGTGGCAGACTATGGCACCATAGCTGCTCCTCTGACTGCCCTCACAACTCCGAAGAAACCCAAGAAGGTAACTTGGACTGACGAGTGTGAGAAGGCCTTCAATGGCTTGAAAGACTCCTTGTGCCAGGCCCCTGTGCTCAGGGCCCCTGATTATCAAAGACCTTTTATCGTGCAGACGGATGCCTCTGACACTGGGATAGGAGCTGTACTATCACAAGTAGATGAGAAGGGTAAGGAACACCCTATCGGTTTTATTAGTCGCCAGCTTAAGGACAGAGAGCTCAGATGGTCCACGGTAGAGAAAGAATGTTTCTCTGTTGTGTGGGCCCTAAGGAAGCTGCGGCCCTACCTCTATGGGACCCACTTCACTGTGCAGACTGACCATAAGCCGTTAAAGTGGCTAATGAACATGAAGGGGGAGAATCCAAAGTTGCTTAGGTGGTCCATAAGTCTACAAGGCTTCGACTTCACTATTGAGCATAGGCCAGGTGTCCAACATAGCAATGCTGATGGGTTGTCCAGAATGTTTTACCGACCTGAACAAGAGACTCATCCAGGGGTGGATTAGTTCCCCCTGTCCATAGTCTGGGAGGGGCGAGTGTTAGGAAAGATTTCGTTATTGTAGGGAACTTTCCTTCCATGTGGCAACCCCTAAACTTTTTGCTATTGTTTTCAACCTGTTTTCTTGACTTTGCCAGAGAAGTGCAGCCTTCTGCCGTACTCCTCTGGGCTTTCGCTCCTTTCTTACGGGGAAACTGACATGCCCTTAAGACAGTCAGTACCGGGGAACGCTGTTTCCCGTAGTTTCTTTTATCGTGTCGCCATTTTAGTGCAACACGACACAAGAGGGCACTGTAAGCTAAGTTACAGCTCTCTTGGGTCTCTAGCCTTCTACAGACCCTAGACACTCTTGTAGGATGGTTTTTGGATCGGTGCAAGTCATTCAGGGACTAGGCTGGTGGCAGCGATCATTTGGTTTATTTTGAGCTCCTTTTGCCGTTCTGAGCACCTTTTTGCCGCGAACACAAAAGGGTGGCCCGGCTACCCAAAATGGCCGGACCACGAGGCTCCTTTGTCTCGTCCACTGTCCGTCTTGCTCCCTTTACCTTCCCCCAGGTCAGGCGACCCGGGGCCTTCCTTATTTGGGCATGTAGTTTCCCGCGAAACACGGTTGCTTTCGCGGGCTTCTACATGTCGTTTGAGTGCCCCCAGGATGTGGGCTGGGCTGTCTGGTCCCAATACACATCCTGGGGGCCAGAGAGTCTAGGGTGGTGTGAATGCCTGGGACCACTGTGGTCCGTGATTGGTCCACGTATGGTATGTGTATTGATGAGCGGATCTCCCATTGGCTCCCCTCCGTTTTGGCGCGAAGGGAACCGTGGATAAGAGGGAGCTGGAAACACCACTACCATGTCGATCTCCTGAGTTCTTACGAACCCAGGGATACAGGAGCCAAGTATCCTGCGAACACGAGGCTGGACCGAGGAATCGCTGGTGACCCCCTGAAGAACTTCTGCTCCTCATTGCTGTCGTCCGGTGAAGCCCTCTCCACCTAAGATCGAACCAGAAGGCCTGTACTGGCGCTTCGACCTATTGGAATAGCAGGACCAGCTATTCCCGGCACCTTCATCAACTCCTGCCGTAAGCCTTCGGAAGTGTCTCTGGGCCATCCAGTTGACTGACCAGCTTACTAAGGAGTCCTGCTCTGTAATCGCCGACAGGTTGGGTGGTATTCTGAGTCCGGGGCACGCTCACACGCTTCGTTTGCTTAGCAACCCTAAGCTAGAGGTGAACGGTGCTCGTTTGGCTTGAATACACCCGGCCGTTCCGTTGCCCTGCCGTGGCGACAAAACTGTGCAGGATTCTTCGATCGGGACGTCTTTTTACTCTGCACGACGACGAGACGTTCCCTGCTCTTCAGAACCTGCCAGAAGCTGCATCTATCGAGGAGAAGCTCGGGCCTGCTTGCTTCGGGGACCGGTGAGTAGATTAGCTAGGATCTGGTCGCCCTCCTGCAGTGCCCCTTGCTTTTCCCCGCTGTAAATACAGCTCCCCTTGTCCGTACTCGCGCCCTGCTTCTGCCTCACAGTGGAGGCTGCGCTAGAGTCGCGGACCGTGTCCTCCTTCATTAGGGCACCCTACAGAGCTGTCCAACGTCCTCCGAAGAGCTTCACCTTCTGCCCATTGGCACCGGCGTGTGCAGGTACTTTTGAGCGCTAGGCTCCACTCTTCGTAGGGATTGGACTACCATCTAGTTAGGGGCCTCAGAAGGCGGACATATCACACGCATTGGTTCGCACTGCCTGTTTTCCTTCCCCTGCAGGTGGATAACATATTTCGTGCTGCTAATGCTGTGAAACTGTGTATTCTGTATATATATTGGGTGGATAGTGTATGTGTTGGTTTAATATCGTTGTATATTGCTGCTTTTACTGTGGTTATTAGTTTCAAGGCCTTATAATAAATGTGTATCTATTTTTGATATAAACAACTGTTTGGAGTAGTTTGTACGCGCTCTTGCTTTGTGTGCTCATTGCGGGCTTTCAGTCACCCTCACCCCTCTTGAGACCTAGTCTTGACCGCCGCGATCGCTACCTTGATTGGTCTGGCTTGTCCAGAGGTTACCCTGTTCCAAGTAATTAGGTTGGCCTTCTGAACTTCTGCGCCGCCAGGACAGAGTTCAGAAATCCGTCTTAACAGTCAAGCCTTATTGGAATCTGTTTCGATGGTAGGTGGTATTGTCAATACTATTTTACCCCCGGAATACAAGGCTTTCGCAGATGTTTTTGACAAAGGTGAGGCAGAAAAGTTACTGCCTCATCGCATTTATGACTGTCCTATAGATCTTAAGGAGGGAGCTAGAATCCCCTCTGGGAGGATATACTCTCTTACTTTGAAGGAGGATGCAGTATTAAAGGGATATTTGGACAAGGCTTTGGCTTCTGGTTTCATTCGCACCTCTCGTTCTCCTGCTGCATCTCCCCTGTTCTTTGTTCCGAAAAAAGAGGGGGACCTGAGACATGTATAGATTATCGGGACCTGAACGCAGTCCCGATACGGAATCAGTACCCCATACCACTGATTTCTGTACTTTTGGACCAGCTAGGCTCTTCAGTAATATACGCCAAATTGGACCTCAGGGGTGCGTATAATCTGGTGAGGATAAGAGAGGGAGATGAATGGACAACGGCATTCAAAACCAGATACGGCGTCTTTGAATATTTGGTCATGCCGTTTGGGCTATGTAATGCCCCTGCCACATTTCAACATTTTATCAATGACGTTTTTCAGGACATGATTGATCGGTTCGTGATCGTCTATTTAGACGATATCTTGATTTATTCACCTTCTCTTGAACTACACATTCAACATGTTACTGAAGTACTACAACGTTTGCGTAAGAATAAACTATACGCAAAACTAGAGAAGTGCATTTTCCATACTACTTCAGTTGAATTCCTGGGCTATGACATCACTAACCAGGGTGTTCAAATGAGCCAAACCAAGGTCAAGGCAGTACTGGAATGGCCAGTCCCAGGCACACTAAAAGCTTTGCAGTCCTTTTTGGGGTTTGCAAACTTTTATCGGCGATTTATCAGGCACTTCTCTAGCATTGTGGCTCCACTTACTGCTTTAACAAGTAATAAGCATCCGTTTCAATGGAATCCCGAGGCACAAAAATCATTTGAGACTCTCAAAGAGGCCTTTACTTCAGCTCCGGTACTTCAGCATCCTAATGTCAAACAACCGTTTGTTGTAGAGGCTGATGCGTCAGACGTGGCAGTAGGGGCAGTCCTCTCCCAGTTTTGTCCTGACACAGGGGTCCTCCATCCTGTCGCTTATCATTCACATAAGCTTACTCCATATGAGGTAAACTACACCTTCACTGAACGTGAATTGTTGTCTGTCCGGGAGGCTTTTACAGTTTGGAGGCATCATCTCTTGGGAGCAGAGACCCCGATTCAAGTATTCACGGATCACAGAAATCTACTGGCCCTTCAGTCATTAAAATGCACTACAGCGCGCCATGCACGTTGGCATGAGTTCTTCTCTAAGTACAACTTTGTACTGACCTACCGTCCGGGGACGTTACACTCCAAGGCAGACGCCTTATCAAGACTTTATGAAGACCCGGTACCTCGGCCACAGGAAGGTCGACTACTCTTGCCCAACCAGGTTGTTTGTGGCTGCACATTGCAACCATCTTTGAAGACTGCCATTCAGCAGTGGGTCTCAGAAAGACATCCTGAATTGGAAGATCTTAATCTGGACGTCATTCAATCCTTGCCATACGTTCAAGGTAAAATTTATATACCAGACTCTCATACCCGCAGAATTGCCATGTCTTGGTGTCATGACTCCATGTTGGCTGCACACCCCGGTCCTCGTAAGACATTGGAGTTACTCAAACGTTGGTGCTGGTGGCCTTTTATGTCAAAAGACATTGCGTTGTACATTGCAAACTGCGCAGTTTGCGCTCAGTGTAAAACCGCCCCGGCCAAACCAATGGGTCTTCTACAACCCCTGCCAGTACTTGCTAAACCCTGGGTTATGCTTTCCATGGACTTCGTAGTGGAACTACCTTCGATTGGTGGATTTGACACTATTTGGGTGGTAGTTGACAGTTTTACAAAGTTGGCCCTTTTTGTGCCTTGTCGGGGTCTTCCATCCGCTACTATCCTGGCGGACCTGTTTTTACGTAATGTCTTCCGGTTCTTTGGTCTTCCAGAGATCATAATATCTGACATGGGTGCTCAATTCACCTCTCGTTTTTGGAAACATCTTACACAGTCTATGGGCATTGACAAAAGATATTCTACGGCCTACCATCCACAAACTGATGGCCAAACCGATCGACTCAATGCTACCATGGAATAGTACTTGAGATGCCTTATTCTACAACATCAAGAAACCTGTCTCTCCGTATTGCCCAAGGCAGAGTTTGCTTATAATAATTCTGCGCATTCTTCTACGGGGGCCTCTCCTTTCTATGCCATGTATGGACAACACCCTCGCTCTCTGCCCTTGGATTTTTTTTCATCCTCGGATTGTCCAGCGGTCCAATCTTGTCTTAGGGACCTGACATCATTACGTAAGAGCGTTATGGAACACTTGACACATGCGCAGGAACAGGCTAAAAAGTATGCTGATCGCCATCGCCAGCCAGTTACGCAGTACACTGCAGGGATGCGTGTTTGGCTCTCTACCAAGAATCTTAGTATTCCAGGTCGCAAGACCCTGTTACCTCGCTTTGTGGGTCCTTATGTTGTCAAGGAGGTAATTAGTCCCCTTGTGGTCAAATTGGAACTGCCCCCTGCTTGGAAGATACATCCGTATTCCACGTGTCTTTGGTCAAGCCGTGTTCTGAGCAGATGAGGCTACCTGCACGTCCCCCCCCTGTTGGTACAAGGGGTGGAGGAATATGAGGTTAATGCTATATTGGATACTAAGCTGTCTCGTGGTGTACGTTTGTTTTTGGTGGATTGGAAGGGGTACGGTCCGGAGGATCGCACCTGGGAACCTGAGTCCAACATCCATGCCCCAATGCTGTTATCCCGGTTTCTAGCATCTCGAGGTCTGGGGGGACCTTTGGGGGAGGATACTGTCAGAACACCAATTCCTACTGCAAGTTCCCGCTTACCAGGCGGACTTTCGAGAGTCAAAGTAGCTAGGAACAGCAGCAATCGCTTCCATTCCTTTAAAGGTTTGTTTCAAAGGCATTGGGGGTTGCCATGGCGACGTTGGCCGCGAGTACGTCTGCAGTCACGTGTTGCTCCGGTTTCCCGGTCACGTGACTCCCGCGTTGTGGTCACGCATATTTAAGTCCGCCCCGTTTGCCGTTTCGGTGCTTCTGATCGTTTTCCTCGGAATTCTATAGTGGCACTTGTTATTTTGGATCTTGTCCTTTCTCGACCTCTTGCCTGTCTATTGGATTTGCTCTTGTCTTGCCCACGGTACTTCTGATCTTGCTCCTTCTCGACCTCTTGCCTGTCTATTGGATTTCCTCTTGTCTTGCCCACGGTACTGTTACGAACAGCTGCTACGACCCGGACTTCTTTTTGACTTCGATTCATGTCTCGTGCTTCATTTTGTCTGCTTACCTGGTTTTGACCCGGAACACTTGGATTGTTTACTTACGTCTCTCAGAAGAAGGATCTCTCACCTTAGGCGTACGCGTGCCGGCGGGAATAGGAAACGAGTGCTGGACTAGAGACTGCCTATAGCACTTTTGGGACCTCGCTGAACTTTCTAGGCGTACGCGTGCCGGCGGGAATAGGGTTGCACCGGACTCAAGAAACCTTCAGCATCTGTGAGACTGTGTTCTTCTCGGACACTCCTTTTGGAGCCGTTTGGATCTAATTCATCACATCTTCCTCTTTGCAGTCCTTCATACGGATATACATGTAAGAATTTTCATTTTTTCAGTTAGTGTTCATTTTTCAGTTATTGGCTCTTATGCTTTTCTTTTTCTTATGTACGTTCTTGTATCATTACAGAAACTGTTTAGTTCCAATCTACTGTCGTTTTCCTGTCGGATATGTACTGCATCTTATCCTACTGACAATCAGTGAGCTCCCAGTGTGTCCTGTGCAATTGCCACATATCTAGAAGAAACTTGCAGTCACCCGGAGTTCCAGAGTGTTCTGTTCCTTCTTCAAACATCTTTCAACCAATTGAACGCTCAGACTGTTTTTATGCACAACTGAGTGTTACATTGGTGGGAAGAATATATTACTGCACTACGGGTTCAACAGCTCCTCTTCGATCACCAGGCGCTTTATCCTGTTAAGGTTCACTGTTCTGACAGAATCAGAAGCCAGAAAATGGACACAGTCACTGATCCTTTGGCTACTTTGGTTCAATTAGTGGCTGATTTACGTGCTGACATGCAAACTGCCCATGATGCTACCCATCG
The DNA here is from genome assembly GCF_040938575.1 of Ambystoma mexicanum. NCBI lineage: Eukaryota > Metazoa > Chordata > Amphibia > Caudata > Ambystomatidae > Ambystoma > Ambystoma mexicanum. Next base: position 1,190,973,001 of record NC_090934.1, read on the forward strand.
CCGTATTGATGATATTTAAGCGGGATTAAGGGTTAGCGCCGTTGAACCTCCATCAATCACAGTGGCTTCCGGGTCTGGTACGGCCGGTGCTCAGGCCAGGGCAGACCCGGTTCCGGTAGTTATGACTGCACAGTTTCCGTTGGCTCCTCCTGAACGTTTCTTGGGTGATCCAAAAGCCTTTAGAACGTTCATCAATCAATGCAGACTTCATTTTCTTTGTAGACCAACATCGTTTCCCGATTCAACCACTAAGGCCGCTTTTATATTGTCTAATCTAGGGGGTACTGCCGCAGTCTGGGCTAATCCTCTCTTAGAGCAAGGAAGTCATTTGTTATTTGACTGTGACGCTCTCATAGAGGCGCTTACGAGAGTTTTTGACACCCGATACAAGTCTCAGGCCACTGATTTGGAGTTATTGAATTTACAGCAAGGCGATTCTTCTCTATTGACGTATCTGGCTAAGTTTAACCAATTGGTTGCGGAAACCAACTGGCCAGACGAAAAGAAGGCAGCCTTATTTTATAAGGGTTTGTCAGACTCCCTCAAGGATGTCATTGCTACGGTACCTGTGGTCCCCGTCTTCTTTCCTGACTTTTTGGATCTAGTTCTTCAGATCGATGCCCGTAAAGCAGAAAGGAAGGGGGAGAATAGGATTTTACCCCCGGTCCCTGTCTGCCTGACAAGTTCGATTTCAGGTAATGGGGAACCCATGCAAATAGGGGCGATAAGAGGACCACTGTCTAGCGAAGAAAGAGAGAAGCGTAAAAAGAACAATTTATGCTTTTATTGTGGTTCTTCTGGTCATTTCTTGAGTTTATGTCCAAAGAAACCCGCGAAGTCGGGAAACTCCAAAGCCCGACAATAGAGGGAGCCCCTATGTCGAGCATTGATCTTCCGGGCTCCAAATTTTCAGTTCCTTTCACTATTCGGGTCATTCTTTCATCTCCGGACGGCGAAACCTGGTCCTCTGAAGCGGTTTTGGATTCTGGGGCTACTGGAAACTATGTTGATCTCCAGTATGTGAAAGACTGGAACATTCCACTGGTACCAAAGGAACAACCTGAAGTGGTCAACGCAGTTGATGGTACCACACTGCTCTCAGGGTTGGTAACGGAGTCTACAGTGCCCCTGAACTTACTTATAGATGGCTGTCATAGCGAAGTCATTTCATTTGATGTCATCACTGCACCCCAATTTCGACTAATTCTGGGTCTACCATGGCTTAGGGTCCATAATCCCTTGGTGGATTGGGTTACTGGGTCTGTCTCGTTTACCTCAACTTATTGTTCAGGACATTGTGGCCCATTAACCCAAGTGAAAAACAACCCATGTCAAGCCTTATTGGAATCTGTTTCGATGGTAGGTGGTATTGTCAATACTATTTTACCCCCGGAATACAAGGCTTTCGCAGATGTTTTTGACAAAGGTGAGGCAGAAAAGTTACTGCCTCATCGCATTTATGACTGTCCTATAGATCTTAAGGAGGGAGCTAGAATCCCCTCTGGGAGGATATACTCTCTTACTTTGAAGGAGGATGCAGTATTAAAGGGATATTTGGACAAGGCTTTGGCTTCTGGTTTCATTCGCACCTCTCGTTCTCCTGCTGCATCTCCCCTGTTCTTTGTTCCGAAAAAAGAGGGGGACCTGAGACATGTATAGATTATCGGGACCTGAACGCAGTCACGATACGGAATCAGTACCCCATACCACTGATTTCTGTACTTTTGGACCAGCTAGGCTCTTCAGTAATATACGCCAAATTGGACCTCAGGGGTGCGTATAATCTGGTGAGGATAAGAGAGGGAGATGAATGGACAACGGCATTCAAAACCAGATACGGCGTCTTTGAATATTTGGTCATGCCGTTTGGGCTATGTAATGCCCCTGCCACATTTCAACATTTTATCAATGACGTTTTTCAGGACATGATTGATCGGTTCGTGATTGTCTATTTAGACGATATCTTGATTTATTCACCTTCTCTTGAACTACACATTCAACATGTTACTGAAGTACTACAACGTTTGCGTAAGAATAAACTATACGCAAAACTAGAGAAGTGCATTTTCCATACTACTTCAGTTGAATTCCTGGGCTATGACATCACTAACCAGGGTGTTCAAATGAGCCAAACCAAGGTCAAGGCAGTACTGGAATGGCCAGTCCCAGGCACACTAAAAGCTTTGCAGTCCTTTTTGGGGTTTGCAAACTTTTATCGGCGATTTATCAGGCACTTCTCTAGCATTGTGGCTCCACTTACTGCTTTAACAAGTAATAAGCATCCGTTTCAATGGAATCCCGAGGCACAAAAATCATTTGAGACTCTCAAAGAGGCCTTTACTTCAGCTCCGGTACTTCAGCATCCTAATGTCAAACAACCGTTTGTTGTAGAGGCTGATGCGTCAGACGTGGCAGTAGGGGCAGTCCTCTCCCAGTTTTGTCCTGACACAGGGGTCCTCCATCCTGTCGCTTATCATTCACGTAAGCTTACTCCATATGAGGTAAACTACACCTTCACTGAACGTGAATTGTTGTCTGTCCGGGAGGCTTTTACAGTTTGGAGGCATCATCTCTTGGGAGCAGAGACCCCGATTCAAGTATTCACGGATCACAGAAATCTACTGGCCCTTCAGTCATTAAAATGCACTACCGCGCGCCATGCACGTTGGCATGAGTTCTTCTCTAAGTACAACTTTGTACTGACCTACCGTCCGGGGACGTTACACTCCAAGGCAGACGCCTTATCAAGACTTTATGAAGACCCGGTACCTCGGCCACAGGAAGGTCGACTACTCTTGCCCAACCAGGTTGTTTGTGGCTGCACATTGCAACCATCTTTGAAGACTGCCATTCAGCAGTGGGTCTCAGAAAGACATCCTGAATTGGAAGATCTTAATCTGGACGTCATTCAATCCTTGCCATACGTTCAAGGTAAAATTTATATACCAGACTCTCATACCCGCAGAATTGCCATGTCTTGGTGTCATGACTCCATGTTGGCTGCACACCCCGGTCCTCGTAAGACATTGGAGTTACTCAAACGTTGGTGCTGGTGGCCTTTTATGTCAAAAGACATTGCGTTGTACATTGCAAACTGCGCAGTTTGCGCTCAGTGTAAAACCGCCCCGGCCAAACCAATGGGTCTTCTACAACCCCTGCCAGTACCTGCTAAACCCTGGGTTATGCTTTCCATGGACTTCGTAGTGGAACTACCTTCGATTGGTGGATTTGACACTATTTGGGTGGTAGTTGACAGTTTTACAAAGTTGGCCCTTTTTGTGCCTTGTCGGGGTCTTCCATCCGCTACTATCCTGGCGGACCTGTTTTTACGTAATGTCTTCCGGTTCTTTGGTCTTCCAGAGATCATAATATCTGACATGGGTGCTCAATTCACCTCTCGTTTTTGGAAACATCTTACACAGTCTATGGGCATTGACAAAAGATATTCTACGGCCTACCATCCACAAACTGATGGCCAAACCGATCGACTCAATGCTACCATGGAATAGTACTTGAGATGCCTTATTCTACAACATCAAGAAACCTGTCTCTCCGTATTGCCCAAGGCAGAGTTTGCTTATAATAATTCTGCGCATTCTTCTACGGGGGCCTCTCCTTTCTATGCCATGTATGGACAACACCCTCGCTCTCTGCCCTTGGATTTTTTTTCATCCTCGGATTGTCCAGCGGTCCAATCTTGTCTTAGGGACCTGACATCATTACGTAAGAGCGTTATGGAACACTTGACACATGCGCAGGAACAGGCTAAAAAGTATGCTGATCGCCATCGCCAGCCAGTTACGCAGTACACTGCAGGGATGCGTGTTTGGCTCTCTACCAAGAATCTTAGTATTCCAGGTCGCAAGACCCTGTTACCTCGCTTTGTGGGTCCTTATGTTGTCAAGGAGGTAATTAGTCCCCTTGTGGTCAAATTGGAACTGCCCCCTGCTTGGAAGATACATCCGTATTCCACGTGTCTTTGGTCAAGCCGTGTTCTGAGCAGATGAGGCTACCTGCACGTCCCCCCCCTGTTGGTACAAGGGGTGGAGGAATATGAGGTTAATGCTATATTGGATACTAAGCTGTCTCGTGGTGTACGTTTGTTTTTGGTGGATTGGAAGGGGTACGGTCCGGAGGATCGCACCTGGGAACCTGAGTCCAACATCCATGCCCCAATGCTGTTATCCCGGTTTCTAGCATCTCGAGGTCTGGGGGGACCTTTGGGGGAGGATACTGTCAGAACACCAATTCCTACTGCAAGTTCCCGCTTACCAGGCGGACTTTCGAGAGTCAAAGTAGCTAGGAACAGCAGCAATCGCTTCCATTCCTTTAAAGGTTTGTTTCAAAGGCATTGGGGGTTGCCATGGTGACGTTGGCCGCGAGTACGTCTGCAGTCACGTGTTGCTCCGGTTTCCCGGTCACGTGACTCCCGCGTTGTGGTCACGCATATTTAAGTCCGCCCCGTTTGCCGTTTCGGTGCTTCTGATCGTTTTCCTCAGAATTCTATAGTGGCACTTGTTATTTTGGATCTTGTCCTTTCTCGACCTCTTGCCTGTCTATTGGATTTGCTCTTGTCTTGCCCACGGTACTTCTGATCTTGCTCCTTCTCGACCTCTTGCCTGTCTATTGGATTTCCTCTTGTCTTGCCCACGGTACTGTTACGAACAGCTGCTACGACCCGGACTTCTTTTTGACTTCGATTCATGTCTCGTGCTTCATTTTGTCTGCTTACCTGGTTTTGACCCGGAACACTTGGATTGTTTACTTACGTCTCTCAGAAGAAGGATCTCTCACCTTAGGCGTACGCGTGCCGGCGGGAATAGGAAACGAGTGCTGGACTAGAGACTGCCTATAGCACTTTTGGGACCTCGCTGAACTTTCTAGGCGTACGCGTGCCGGCGGGAATAGGGTTGCACCGGACTCAAGAAACCTTCAGCATCTGTGAGACTGTGTTCTTCTCGGACACTCCTTTTGGAGCCGTTTGGATCTAATTCATCACATCTTCCTCTTTGCAGTCCTTCATACGGATATACATGTAAGAATTTTCATTTTTTCAGTTAGTGTTCATTTTTCAGTTATTGGCTCTTATGCTTTTCTTTTTCTTATGTACGTTCTTGTATCATTACAGAAACTGTTTAGTTCCAATCTACTGTCGTTTTCCTGTCGGATATGTACTGCATCTTATCCTACTGACAATCAGTGAGCTCCCAGTGTGTCCTGTGCAATTGCCACATATCTAGAAGAAACTTGCAGTCACCCGGAGTTCCAGAGTGTTCTGTTCCTTCTTCAAACATCTTTCAACCAATTGAACGCTCAGACTGTTTTTATGCACAACTGAGTGTTACATTGGTGGGAAGAATATATTACTGCACTACGGGTTCAACAGCTCCTCTTCGATCACCAGGCGCTTTATCCTGTTAAGGTTCACTGTTCTGACAATTGGGCCTCATTAGAAGTTTATGAGGAATTACCGCAGCAGAATTACCATTGCGGTAATTCCGCCATTTCTGCCGATTATTCCTGGAGGTAAATCCCCCACTCAAAACCCAACCTCATAATCTGGCCAAGTTGTAAAATTGGCGGTAACTCAACTGGCAATTTTACCACTCACTGCCTAACTCATAATGAGGCTGATAGTTTTTAAATGATTATGCATTTCATCAGCTAGAGCCCTTGCTACACTATGGGCATCTCTATTTGCCCTTGTTGGAGCAGTGAGAGGCGTTTTCATGTGGCATCCAGTCACCAGCTCACGGGGCATCAGATGTTGATCTGAGCCAGGCTGGTTAGGCAGTGCATATAGCGCAAGGGGTTGGCAATGCAGCCATCCCTCCTTTAAAGTGGTCTCTATTTTTGCTATCCTCTCTTTTAAAAGGCTGTTGAGTCCCACTTGCTTGTAAATGATAAGCAGAAGCAAACTTATGCCTAATGCCTAATAGCAGAACTATATTTTCAAATAGCTCATTCACGAAGTGCGGTCCATTGTCAGATCGCAAAACCTCGTACACACCCCTTCTTGGAAAATCTTTGCACACAAGGAACTTGGCGGCACAAGCGGCATCAGGATGTGTGCATGAACCCGCCTCGATTCATCTCGAAAAGGGACATACTACAACTAACATATACCTATATCCATTGCAAATCTGCAACACATATACATAATCTATGTGCAAATGCTGGAATGGACCACTGGCTCTGGGAATTACTCCTCTCACTGTCCGCAGAGTGTGACCTGCAGTACATTTCTGGCACACAATACAGTTTATAATGAACTGTGCCACAAGTTCATATAGGTTTGGTACGAACCATTCTTCTTCAATAGTAACAGCTAGGCTCTCTCGAGTCACATGCCCTGGGTAGTGAAGCTGCTCCAATACTACCCTCAATAGTGTTAGAGGCATAACTGGCTTTCCAGTACTACCTTGTCTCCAAATTGCCTCAGTAGGGGACAGAAGACATCCCAATTTTTTCCATAACCTTTTCTATGCTGGCAATGCTCGTCCTTGTATTTCAATGAACTGTACAATGGACGTTGTATTGAATCCTTCCTTGAGTGAGACAATACTTGAATTGGTATTTAGTTTTACACTTGAGATACCCTCTCCAAGATGACCGCTAGCGTCCTACACGGGCAACCATTGTGTCAGGCAAAATAGGCTGAGGTAACCAAAGCAAGGGGGAATTAACAGGAGTTTCACGACGGGCCGCTCCCGACTGTAAACTCTTCGCAACATAGATGCCAAGCGGAGCGCACCCGAATAGGAATCTTTGCTACATAGAGCGTTAACACTCCCGTCCACCACAAGAATGAACTTTGAAATATTCTAGTTTACATCAGTATAGTAGTTTTTACTATTTTCAGGAAGAGCGCAAAGTGGGTAGTTCTATGCGCCACGGCAACAGCAGATAGGTCTGTTATTTCTATTCTGGTCTACAGCCATAAAGAGCACATGCTTAACAAATTGAATAGACACAATATTATGACCTCAATAGCACATGACAGCACTTTACCATGAATATAAGTCACTGGGCATCAGTCACTGGGAGAATGAATAATAGCAAAATAAAGACACAAAGTCATCTCGTAATTTAGGCACCCACCGAGTGTCGCATTTCAACACATTGCCATTTCCCTGGGATAAGGGATAAACTACACACTAGCAGTATGAGAGGTGTGGCACCAAGATATCCAAATGAATTGATATCACACTTCGAACTACAGAATTGTAATTGTCTATTTGTCAATGCATGTTATCATCAGAAGTTTCAATAAAATACATTGTAACGAACAAGCAAAGTAACATAAGGTTTTCATGTACGTTTCTCTTTCTGTTCTCCCACATTTTCTTTCATTTGTCTTTACGTGCTGTACTTGTTTGTCTTGTGGCCTCTGGATTACAAAATCATGTTCTCCAAAGCAAATTGTTCACTCCAAAATGAATTGTTCATACTATCACATGTTATAATACTTGATGTAATGCAATTGTTACTCCGATCGACCTGTATTGCTGGCCACTACATGAATATTACGGTTCATCACCTTTTCACAAATGACCTTGTGCTTTTCTGTTTGCTGATTTTCTGCTTTGTGGCAACATGTAAATAATGATTGATGAACTTAGAATCAGGTACGGAAATTAGGCCCCGATGAAGGGCGCTCTTTAATCCAAAATGCATTGGCATCTCTCCACATCTGCACTTGAATGTAATTGGATTAAAACACCAAAATTGAAAATCACCACGAATTACGAAACTGTTCTTATTTGAAATATCAATTTGCAAGTTATTTTTTTCTCTTGGCTAACTTCAAGCAAACCCATTATGGGAAAAAGGGTGTGCAACCCACACCGAAGGCTCATTAGCCTGGATCTCTTCTACTGTGTAATTGAATCCTTCCTTAATCAGCATAGTTCACCCTAATGGCTGTCTTATATTTTTTCCCTCACTCTGAGATGTGGTTGGATTATAGGCTGCTTTTTGGCCTTTAAATCTGCAACTTCGTTTCTGCGAGAGATTAAATATGTTCTCTTTGAATGGGCTGCACATTTCACAATTGCTATGTTCTCTGGGAAAGTCAGCGCGTCAATAAGATTTTCTAATAATACCTCATGTTGCACTGAAGTGCCGTCTGCATGGAGGAAACCCTGCCTTTTTCCAACGTGACAAGCCTGCGTGTACAGTTAACGTCACATAGGCAAAGTCAGACTACACAGTCACTTCCTCATCCTCAAAGGTTCGCAGTGCATCAATAAGCGCAGCTAATTCTGCAGCCTTTGCTGAGTAATTTGGGGACAATCTCCTACTGATCATTACTATGAATGTATCCTCTCGGTTCCGTTTTGCCACTGCCTTTTCAGTATGTCTTTGTCATGAACCATCGAACTCGCCCCTTCTGGGCCTCCTGGTCCCTGACACGTTGGGCCTTACACTCCATAATTCTACCAACATGGCGGCAAGATCAGAACGCTGCTCGCCAGTCTTCACGTTCTACGCAGCGTCCTCTATAAGAAGCCACACCCCCACGGCCCCGCGCATCTCAACGCTGCTACTAGCTGTGATCGGACGTGTGCTCTGAACCTTCTCTAGTGCTATTTGCTATCCCCTAGCCCGTGGATTCCCTTCTCCTGACTTCTTCCCTCTTTCCTAACTTCCCGGAATCCCTGTGTCGCTTCTGCTTGCCCCCCTACTCCTTCTTGAATATTCCTGGAGTTTCCCGTGATCCTGGACTTCGAAGCTGAACGTAATCTGGAAGCCGAGGACGGCCGAGCGGGCTTATTTAAGTCCAGAACCATAAGAAAGAAGGCTCCACCTAAAGAGGTCATCAGGCAACATAGACAGGTGAGAAGGGGGGAAACCTGTGACAGATTGAGATGCCACCTGACCGAAGTCGATACAGACATGGAGGCGGCCATCCAGGATCTTATGCGTGGCATGCAAGAACTATCGACCGAAGTACAGAACTTGAAAGCGGAGAACGCTGCGCTGAAACAATTGGTACTTTCACGTGACTCTGCCTCAAAGGACAGCGTGCTATTGGGCGGCATTGTTGACAAATATGACGACTGTGCAAAAACCCTCCGAGGATTCCTGGATTCTTGTTTGGTCCACTTTACCTTTAAACCTTATTATTTTTCCACCCCCAGGGCTAAAGTGGGCTTTATTATTTCTCACCTCTCCGGGAATGCCTTAGCCTGGGCCACACCATTAGTTAACACCGGAGATTCCCTTTTGGATGATTATGATGGATTCATTCAAGCACTAAAGACTATGTTTGACCGCCCAGAACAGGTCTTTAGTGCTCAAGAGCGTTTACTCGACTTCCAGCAAGGCTCTCAGGACATGCTCACCTACGTAACTCAATTCAAGCAATTGGCTAAAGAAGCGGGTTGGCCTTCTGAAGCTTGCTTCACCCTCTTTCGAAGAGGGCTAAATGAAGATGTTAAGGATGAATTAGCAAGAGTAGCACGTCCTAGTTCTTACCAGGCACTTATGGATCTTGCTCTACAGGTTGACTTCCGCATCCAGGAAAGAAGGGCAGAGAAAAGGAAGACCAAGTCAACCATCCAAAAAAATCCTCTTGTGGGCCCTTCAAAATCCGAAGATTCTCCTGTTCCTACAAATGATCCCGAACCCATGCAGCTAGGGGCCTTCCATGGAACCATATCCCCCCAAGAAAGGCTGCGAAGGATCCATACTGGCTTATGCATGTACTGTGCCTCGGACAAACATTTAGTCAGAGAATGTCCCTTAGCCTCTCCACGGCGTTCGGGGAACGCCAGCTCCCGATCTTAGATGGAGCTCAGTTTCGGGAGAGAGATGAAGGCTCCACATCTATACCATCCTTGAACTCTCCTAGACAAAACTCCCTGGTAGTCTTACAGGCTTTTCTATCGGCATCCAAGAAGGAATCCTACCCCATTCTGGCACTAGTGGACTGTGGGGCCATGGGAACATTCATAGATCAGGAATGGGTCCTTAAACATCATATTCCTTACGAATCCCGGAACGTCCTGCAACCTGTAGAAGCAATTGATGGAAGACCTCTTTCTTCTGGACCCATATCCCTTCAGACTAAGGAAATTGAGCTTGCTATAAACCATCACAGAGAAAGGATAAAGTTTGACGACATAAAATCTGCCCATTACCCAATGGTATTGGGAATGCCCTGGCTACAAAAACACAACCCAAACATCAATTGGAAAGCTGGTTCCCTGTTCCTAGGTTCCGAATTTTGCATGTCCCATTGTCTGCTCCAGGATCCTTCACCGACAACATCAGAAGAAAGTTCAACAACTCAGCAAGTTTCTCTTATGGTCTCCAACATCATCCAGGTTCCTAAAACCTACCAGGAGTATGCCGATGTGTTCTCTTCTGCTATTGTCCAAGCCCTACCACCCCATAGGCCTGAGGACTGTGCTATTGAAACCGAACCTTCAGCCATGATTCCCTTTGGAAAGATGTTTATCCTGTCTGAACCAGAGAAAAAGGCCCTTCGTGAATACCTAGATACTAACCTAAATAACGGCACCATACGCCCATCCAAGTCTCCGGCTGGAGCCTCATTATTTTTTGTTCCTAAAAAAGACACCAAGGAACTCAGACCTTGTCTTGATTATCGAGGTCTTAATCAGTGCACCCTTAAGAATCGTTATCCATTACCCTTGATTTTAGATATCCTGGAAGCCGTGAGAGGAGCCGTAATATTCACCAAATTGGATCTCAGGGGTGCTTATCACTTGATTCGTATTAGAGAAGGTGACAAATGGAAGACAGCCTTCAGAACACCCTTTGGTCATTACGAATACTTGGTCATGCCCTTTGGACCCTCTAATGCTCCGGCAATCTTTCAACGCTTTATGGACCGGGTGTTTTCGGATATGCTGTTTCTTTTCGTCATCATCTACTTGGACGATATTTTGATATTCTCTAAGGATCCTCTCAAGCATGAAGAACATGTTAAATCAGTATTACAACGACTACGTGAACACAAGCTTCTAGCAAAACCCAAGAAATGCCTTTTTCATGTTTCCACTGTTCACTATCTAGGATTTGTCCTTAGCCCAGATGGCATAGGCATGGATCAATCCAAGGTTAAGCCCCTACTATCCTGGCCAACTCCGACCTCTGTAAGACATATCCAATCCTTCCTGGGCTTGGCCAATTTCTATTGGAAGTTTATACCATCCTTCTCCGAGATTGTTCAAGCGATCATCTCCTTGTTGAAGAAAGATCTCCCTATCATTGGACCCCAGCCCAGGAGAAGGCCTTCCAACGCCTGAAAACAGAGTTCACACAAGCCCCCATCCTGGTTCAACCTGATATAAATCGACCATTCTTAGTGGAAACAGATGCCTCTAACTATGCCATCGGAGCAGTTCTGAAACAGGAACTCGATGACGGGCTAGAACATCCTATTGCCTATCTTTCACGGACATTGACCTCCAGTGAAACTCATTACTCAGTCTTAGAAAAGGAACTTCTAGCCATCCGTCAAGCCTTCACCGAGTGGCGTCATTTACTTCTAGGAGCTAAACGTCCTGTCCAGGTCCAGCCGGACCATCGAAATCTCCAAGTGTTACAGGCCCTGGAATGCAGGAACAGCCATCAGGCCCGTTGCCATTCTTCTTTGCCCAATACCAGTTCCAGATTCACCATGTTCCAGGAACACAAAACGTAATTGCTGACGCCTTGTCTCGGCGCCCTGACTATGAACCTCCTGATGACCGAACATTTCCTAAGATGTTTCCCCACACAATAATTGTAGCCCAGGTGACCAGCCTCCTTGATGAAGTCCGCATTCAGACTCAATCCTCGGAACTCTGCAAAGACATCTCGGACAAGAACCAGTGGAAACTGAAAACCAAAAATGGACACTTGTTCAAAGACAATGCCTTGTTCATCCCAACACAAAAACTACAGCAAAGGATAATAAATCTCTGTCACGATACTCTTTACTCCGGGCATCGTGGTATTACCAATACCCTCCGATTAATACAAAGGCAATTTTGGTGACCTGGAGTGAAAGCTGATGTACAAAGGTATATCCAGGCATGCTCTGTTTGTAATCAAAACAAACATGACAACAAGAGACCAGCAGGTCTATTGCAACAACCTCCACTTCCAACAAGGCCTTGGGAATTCATAGCAACAGATTTCATTGTGGAATTACCACCTTCCAGGGGATACACAACCATCATGGTCACCATTGATTTGTTCACCCATGTGGCCCATTTTACACCTCTGTTTAAACTGCCATCCTCGTCAGAACTTGCTGGAATTTTCCTGGAACATATATTCCGACTGCATGGACTTCCTTCCAAGATCATATCAGACAGAGGACCCCAATACATTTCTCAGTTCTGGAAACATCTTTGCCAAATACTAGGAATCCAATGCGCTCTTTCCTCAGGATATCATCCCCAAAGCAACGGAGCGACAGAGCTTGTAAACCAAACCTTGGAACAATACCTCCGTTGCTTCGCTACCAAGGTCCAGGACGATTGGTCCCTTTTAATACCAGTGGCTGAATTTGCCTATAATAATTCGGACCACTCTGCAGTCCTTTCTTCTGTAGCCAAGGATTCCACCCTTCGGTCCTACCTTCTATCCTTCCTCATCCTACACCAGTTGCAACAGTCGATTCCTGGATTGAAATGCTCATTAATGTTCAAAGAGAAGCCAAAGAACAATTAGAAAAGGCCAGGACCCAGACTAAACTGTATGCGGACTCCAAACGAAGACCAAGCCCCTCCTACACAATAGGGGATAAGGTTTGGCTGTCCTCGAAACTGCTACCACGGCATTTGCGACCAAATAAATTGGCTCTTCTATATTATGGGCCATTCCTTATAAAGGAAATCATCAACCCAGTGGCCTACCGACTCAAGCTTCCAGACTCATGGGAGAAAATCCACCCAGTCTTTCACACGTCCTTAATGAAACCATGTGTTCAGACTTCTCGAACTAACCTTCGGCCCAAACCAGTACTCATCAATGACCAACTGGAATTTGAGGTCTCCAGGATTTGCGATTCTAGATATAGACATGGCAAAATCCAGTACCTGGTGGAATGGAAAGGATATCCCCCCCAGTGAACGCACTTGGGAACCTATCTCAAATCTAAATACCCCCAGGTTACTCAGAAGGTTCCATCTCATATACCCGGGCAAACCTGGTAGAACGAGTTTCCGGAGGAGGCATGCTGTCATGAACCATCGAACTCGCCACTTCTGGGCCTCCTGGTCCCTGACACTTCGGGCCTTACACTCCATAATACTACCAATATGGCGGCAAGATCAGAACGCTGCTCGCATGTCTTCACGTTCTACGCAGCGTCCTCTATAAGAAGCCACAACCCCGTGGCCCCGCGCTTCTCAACGCTGCTACTAGCTGTGATCGGACGTGTGCTCCAAACCTTCTCTAGTGCTACTTGCTATCCCCTGGCCCCTGGATTACCTTCTCCCGACTTCTTCCCTCTTTCCTAACTTCCTGGAATCCCTGCGTCGCTTCCACTTGCCCCCCTACTCCTTCTTGAATATTCCCGGAGTTTCCCGTGATCCTGGACTTCGAAGCTGAACGTAATCTAGAAGCCGAGGACGGCCGAGCGGGCTTATTTAAGACCCGAACCATACGAAAGAAGACTCCACCTAAAGAGGACATCAGGCAACATAGACAGGTGAGAAGGGAGGAAACCTGTGACAGTCTTACCCCACTCTTTTGGTCAATTGTCAATGACCTGTCAATGAAAACCCCGTACCCTCTCCCTAGAGCATTTTCTCTAACTTGGGGAAGATCCTCATAACACTCTGTATACGTAGTACAGTCATGCGTATCATCATCTTCTCCCACTGGTTCAGGTATAAACATTGCTGGATTCATTCTGCTACACGTAACAATGTTATTCACAGGGTTTGAAAAATTCCTCATATCCTGATGCTCTTTTAGGTTTTTCCAAAATGAAAATAATGCATGTTCTATGAACATCGTTACTGAACAACCCATGGTCATACTTAAAGCCTTTTCAATTGCAAAGGCAGATGCTGCCAAAGATTGTTCACAAGGAGAAGATCCCACTGTAATAAGCCAATGGCCATGACCATGTCCTAATGTTGTTTTCTGCGTGAGTACTGCCATCATTACCTCTCCATTTGAATGAGAGAATAAGTAGATTTCTTCACTATAATTTGGAATCCCTAACACAGGGGCTGTATTGATCACCTTTTTTCATTCCTGAAATCCTTAAGTCATCTCTTCTGTCCATATTCGTTTACTTTTTGCACCTGTGCTTCATTGATTCCTATTAAAAGTGGTCAAACATATGTACTGTAATCAAACACCCAGCCCTGCAATAGTTGCATAGACCTAAGAATTGTTGCATTTGTTTTAATGTTTTTGGCTGTTCAGTCCCCATAATGGACTCTGCCCTTTCAGGTGTCACTTTTCTCCCTTCGTGTGAAATCAGCTGCCCTATACATAAGGTATCAGTTAATATTATCCCCATAAACAATGTCGCCATACATATAGTCGCCGGGAAACGGCATTGGCAAGATTATTTATGGGGATAATTTATGGGGTAAATGGGAGTGGGGGTTGTGCGGGGTGTCCACCGCTCCCTTTAAAAAGATATGGGGGTACAGGGGTGTCCCCCACAGGTTCCATGGGGTAATATTGACACAAAAAAGGCACCATTCTTGTATAATGACATTTTTGCAGGGATATTATCTCATGGAACCATATATAATGCTACTTTTTGGCAATATTGTAATTTCTTTTTATCCACTTTGTACCCTTTGTCTGCCAGTATAGTCATTAGCTTGACAGAGTTCTGTCTGCACCTTTTTTCTGTCTCACTGCACACTAAAATGTCATCAATGTATTGAATTATGGTACTTTTGAGTTGAACATTACCTAAGTCCATCTGAGGTAAACAAGTAAGTTTCAGACAAATAGTTCTATATGAAATGGATGTTAGATCTTGTGAGTCTTCATGAAATGGAACTAAGAAAAATGAATTTTGTAAGTCTACAACAGTGAAACAACTCGCTTTTGGCAGTATATTACACAATATTGTCACCGGGTTTTGGAACTAAAGGAAATTCTGCTTCAACTATATTGTTTAGAGTTCCCAGATCTTGTATGAATCTCCATGACCCCCCCGTTGATTTATTGACAGCATACACAACCGTGTTACCTGGAGAATATGATGGTACCAAAATGCCTTGCTTCATAAAAGCGGATATGGTTTTCAATATACCTTCATCCGCTTCTCTAGACATGGAATACTGTTTTGCATGTGGCAAAATTGCTCCTGGTCTGAGCTTAATTTTCACTGCTCCTACTCCTTTCAATAGACCCACTTCATATGGACTTGTAGTCCATAATGTATTTGGCACCTTTCCCAAGTCTTCCCGAAACAATTGAGGTTTTGTTTCCACCAAGGCCATTCTCTGTGTTATTTCTAAATTCTGTACCTTAATCCAATAAGTAAGGTTTATGAAGAATACTGTCTCCTCACTTGAACCGTCATCCCTAAATAGTTCCTCATCAGTCAAATCTGTCAACCTGTATCCTGCATCGAGGGCTATCACCGTTCTTCATCCTCTTCCCTCATCAGTCCCATGAAGCATCACCCTTTCTTCCCTCACTATTGCTGCTTCTAGTTCTAAAGGGATAATCTGCCCTTCCTCATTATCCATAGGAATCTCGGGCCTGAAAAAAATTTATCAGGTATCCTCAACATCTTGCCGATCAATTGAGACAACCATGACAATAAAATAGTCACTCCATACAAAAATACTTACTCGTCTTTAGGTACTCCTCAAAGAGCTTTTTTTCCTGTAAATACTAATATGAACTCCCTCACATTTACATAATGTATTCCTAGAGTGGAACACACTATTCCTTCATCAGTGAAAGATATCATCATTTTAAGTTTCATCATCAAGTCACGTCCTAATATGTTCACTGGCGTTTGCTTAGAATATACACATGTCGTGTTCACCTATAGGGATCGGTAATTCGGATCTAAGTGATTGTTCCGTCGCGGAAAAGTCACAGACGGTTATGTTTGCATCAGAAATGTATGCACCACAAAAGGTTTGTTCATTTCCCATGTGAACATACATTTAAAAACCCTACAAACCCACACCCCGACCCACACCCAAAATACACCCCCACAACATACCCCCACCCAGACCCCCAACATACCCCCACGCACACCCTACTTACCTTTTAAAACATGCTGTGTCCCTGCAGCGCCAGTTTCCTTTCACTTCCGTGATCGGGAACCGGCGCAGCAGCGTCCTTTTCTTTTTTTTTCGTTTTCGGGCAGCTGCAGGGGTTTCCCCCCACAATCCCTGCTCACTATACTGTGCAGTATAGTGAGCGGGGTGTTGCGGGGCACACCCCTGCAACCCCCATTTATTTTTTTCTTGGGTGTGCTGCGGGGGTGTCCCCCGCAAACACTGCTCACTATACTGTACAGTGTAGTGAGCAGGGTGTTGTGGGGGACACCCATGAAGCCCCCGCAGTCTTTTTTTTTGTTACCTACTTAAAATGCATGCCACCAAAGGGTCGAACTTTTGATGTTCGAACCTTTGGTGGCATGTATTTACGATCTTTTTGTATAGATCCGACCATTTTTTTTGGTCATTTCTACATAGTCCCGGTAATTCGTCTGTAAATGGTACTTTCTATCTCTCCTGTCCTTTCTCTCACTGTGGCCACGATCTGCCGACCCCCCGTATGGCTAGCCTCCTTCCTCTCTGAGTAGGAGGACTTCTCCTGCTCTCTCCTCGCCTCTACCTCGCAATCTCCTCAGAGACCTTAACATCCACTTGGATGCTTCCTGTCCTTCTGCAGGACTCTCTTTCACAACCTCTGCCTGCATCACGTCAGGCCAAGCCAACTCCAGCACTGCTACCTTCTCGGTCATCCGACCCATGAAGTGTGTGTCAGTTGAGGCTTTTGCCGGTACTTTCTCTCCTCCTTCTGCATCTTTGGCTGACTCACATCCTGACACAGCCCTATCTAACCTTCATCTTTCTATCTCTGACAACCCTGATGTACTTGACACTGCTATAAGGATCTGCTTGAAGTCTAAATCCAAGCACAACTCTTGGTATGACTGCAACCTTGTCCCCTCATTCTCAAACGCAAGTGCAGGGTGGCTGAGAGAAAGTGGTGGGCAACAGGAGCACCCTCTGACAAACCGGTCTGCTGCCTGCTCTGAAAACAGTACATACTGTAACGCTCACTTGATTCTCGCAGAGGCGCCGGTCTTGACTGGGCGACTACCGTATCTTCAAATGTGATGTGTAGCACCCGGTTGGCTCTTTGGGCTGGACCTCTGTGCACTGTATGCCTGACTCGAAGAGTAAGATGTCTGCAGATAGAAAATATGGGATTAATGAACTGGGGTTATTGGGGTGTCCCTATCTCTTTCCTTTTCTCCTCTCCTGTAGAACCCCAAAGGTTAACGCTCTCACCTTGGGTAAGTGAACGCCGAGCTCTCCATCTGCCTCGGGGCAGGGTGCTGTAACCAGTTTCTTCACTGGATAGGTAGCGCAGGTCTCTTGACTTCAGAGGACTGCTGTCCATCGTTTACTTCACAAACGGTGAGTTCCGAGTATTTCAAATGTCTTTAAAAGTCTTTTGTAATGCTGTCTCTTATTTTGCAGGGTTCCGGCGATGGCGGTTGACTGGCTGAAGTGAGTTGAGGATGGACCCGTATGCGGAATAGAAGCGCCTGGAAGCGCGTAAGTAAGCGCTTGTTGCTTGCTTCACGATGCGCACTAACTGTCCTTTTATTTTGCAGGTACCAGTTCGTAGCTGCTGAAGGATGCCGGAATGCCCACTGAGTTCGGCGTGGATGGAGTAATGGCACGTGAGTATTTAACATTACCCAATGTCTTTAAACGCACCTTCCTTTGTCTTACAGATGCGGGATGCAGCGCCGAAGGCCTCCGGAGCGTGCGAAGAGTTGGTAAGCTTTTGTCTTTCAGATGCCGGAATGCAGTGCGATGACCTCCGGAGCGCCTGAAGAGTAGGTAAGCCTTTGTCTTTCAGATGCAGGAATGCTGCGCGAGGGGTTGATGACAGCCGATGGACCAGGTAAGAGATGCGCTGTCACTGAAGACCGTAGTGCTAACCTGTTCTTTCTTGTCTTTATAGATGTTGCTGAAGACTGGATTCAGGATGGAAAGCCTTTTTCCTTTAGGCCCAGGATCAGATGCAGAAGACACGATGAGCGTTCTGCTGCAGAGGATGCAGAATAACGCAAAGCAAGATTCATCCATCGGGTGTGGTTTAAATAGCCTCCTGTAGTGCTTCGGTGTCTCCTTCCACAGCCACGCCTAGGTAAGAAAAGAGTTCCTGCTTTCCAGAAGAGTTCCAGTGTTCTGAACCTAGGGAGTGGCTCCTGCCCCACCCAACAGGAAAAGTAGTCCCAAACAGAAGAGGAACAGGGGTTCAACTGGCAGGTAAGTAAGCAGCATGGTCTGCTGCAGGTAAGTCCACCCAAGCATTATGAGCCCGGCGCTTGCAGCGCTGGGACTGGGCATATTTATGAGCCTGGCGCCACTGGCGCCAGGACAGGGTCCAAAAGGTCTCAATTGGGACTGGCTGGCACTCGGAACCTGGGTTATGGGTCTGCTTCCAAGGGAGTTGGGTAAGTCCTGGCCTTTTGGAAGCAGAGATCATGACAGTACCCCCCCTCAAGGCCCCTCCCAAACCGGGCTTCCCCGGGGGTTTTGGCTTGTCAGGAAATGTTTGAAGAAATCTTTTGATTAGACGAGGAGCGTGGACATATTCTGCAGCTTCCCAGGATCTTTCTTGAGGGCCGTAGCCTTTCCAGTCAATTAGGTAAAATAGCTTAGATTTGGAGATCTTGGAGTCCAGGATGCTTTTGACTTCAAACTCGAGTTCCCCATCAACTAGGATAGGTTTTGGGGATTTAGTTAGTTGGGTTTGAGGTTGCACGGGTTTTAAAAGAGAGACGTGGAAGACCGGATGTATCTTCATGTGAGGGGGCGAGTCAAACTTGACCGCTACTGGGTTTACTATGGTAGTGATGGAATAGGGACCAAGGTATCTTGGGTTGAATGTACGTGGTCCTTTTAGAGGTAGATATTTGGTGGATAACCAGACTTGATCTCCTACTTGATATTGGGGGGCTTCCTTCCGATGTTGATCTGCTCCTTTCTTGTATTGTTCCTTAGCCCTTTGAAGGTGAGAAACGGCTTCCTTAAAAGCTTGGGTGATTGTAGAGTGCAGGTAGTCTACTGCTGGTGTTCCAAGATCTTGGGGTGGATCCAACTCTGAGGTTCGAGGGTGACAGCCGTATAAAAGAAAAAACGGGGTTTTCCCAGTTCCTGAGTGGACAGAGTTGTTGTAGGCATATTCGGCTATCCAAAGGATATCTTTCCAAGTTTTTTCAGTTTGTTGCAGCATGCAGTGTAAATACTGTTCCAGAGTTTGATTGGTCCTCTCGGTTTGTCCGTCGGTTTGAGGGTGGTGACTGGTCGATAATCTCACATCAATTTGAGCCGACCGACAACAACTTCGCCAAAAATGAGAAATAAATTGACTACCTCGATCCGAAATTAGCACTGAAGGAAAACCGTGCAGTCGGACGATGTTTTCGAGAAATTCTCGGGCCAGAGTTGTTGCTGTTGGCAAGCCTTTGAGTGGAATGAAATGCGCCATCTTGGAGAATAAGTCCACGATTACCAGGATCGTATTGTATCCGGAGCATGGAGGAAGGTCGGTGATGAAGTCCATAGAAAGCGTATGCCAAGGGCGAGGTGGGATGTCAATAGGGCGTAAGAGGCCGGCTGGTCTTTCCTTTTGACTCTTGTTTTGGGCGCATACTCCACAGGACATTATAAAGTCTCTGATATCTTTTTTCCAAGACGGCCACCAGAAGTAGCGCTTGATCTTTTCTGAGGTTTTGGCCATACCGGGATGTCCTTCCATTAGAGACTCGTGATAACAAGAGATCACCTTTTTCTGTAAATCTGTGCTGGGCAGGTATAATCGTTCTTGGAAATACAATAAGTTGTCCTTTACTGCAAAGTCCTTTCCCTGCAGATGCCAATTCTGTATTTCTGCTGGAGTTATAAGTTGCTTGGTTTTATCCTTAATTTCCTCTATGGATTGTGTGGTTATTACACCCAGAATTCTTTGTTCGGGAATGATAGGTACAGGTTTAGGGTTGGTCAAGTGTTCCTCCACTCCCATCCGAGAAAGGGCATCAGCTTTACCGTTTTTTGTACCAGGTCGATAGGTAATTAGGAAGTCAAACTCAGCAAAGAATAGTGCCCAACAGAGTTGTCTAGAGGATTGGGCTTTTGCGGTTTTCAAATATTGCAGGTTTCGGTGATCCATAATCACAGTAACGGTGTGTCGGGCCCCCAGAGGATAATGCCGCCAAGCCTTAAAGGCAGACTTGATAGCCAGAAGTTCCTTATCAGTAATAGTGTAATTGATCTCAGGAGGCGAGAATTTGCGAGACCAGAATGCCACGGGATGTAACTGATTGGTTACTGGGTCCTTCTGTGATAGAACTGCCCCCATGGCAAGGCTCGAAGCATCAGTTTCAACGATGTAGGGGAGTTCGGGGCGAGGATGTTTTAGAATTGGTGCAGAGATAAATTTTGTCTTCAAATTCTGGAAAGCTTGTTCCGCCTTGGTAGACCATTCAAAACGTTTGTTTTTCTTTAACAAGGCGGTGATGGGCTGGACTATTCGAGAGAATTCGGGGATAAACCTGCGGTAAAAGTTGGCGAAGCCTAACATGCTTTGAACCCCTTTTACGGAGGATGGTGATGGCCATTTGAGAATTGCATCGACCTTCCTTGAATCCATACGCACTCCGCTAGGTGATAATATGAATTCCAAGAATTGAACTTCAGTCACGTTGAAAACACATTTTTCCAACTTAGCGAAAAGTCTGTGTTGACGCAACCTCTCGAGGACCATTTTCACGTGTTTCCGATGTTTAGATTCCGATGAAGAATAAACGAGGATGTCGTCAATGTAAACGACAACACATACATCTATGAGTTCTCTGAGGACATTGTTCATAAAATATTGAAAGGCGGCCGGGGCATTGCAAAGTCCGAAGGGCATGACCTGATATTCAAATAGCCCATACTTGGTGCGGAAGGCCGTCTTCCATTCATTGCCCTCTTTTACTCGTACCAAGTGGTAGGCTCCTCTAAGATCCAGCTTTGTATATAAGCATGCTCTTCTGACTTGGTCCAGGAGTTCAGGGATTAAAGGTAACGGATATCTATTCTTAACGGTGATCTGGTTCAAGGCGCGGTAATCTATACAAGTTCTAAGGTCCCCTTCTTTTTTGGAACGAAGAACAAAGCTGAAGAAGCAGGGGACTTAGAAGGACGAATAAACCCATTTGCTAGGTATTGATACAGGTATTGTCGGAGGTGAAGGTTCTCAGGCTCGGTGAGGGCATAAATTCTGCTACACGGAGGAGTAGATCCAGGTATCAGGTCTATCTGGCAGTCATAGGACCTATGAGGAGGTAGAGAGTTAGCCTGATCCTTCCGGAAAACATCTTGGAATTCTAGGTATTCGGGAGGTAACTGGGGAGTCTCTGAAGAAATTGCTGCTAGAGCAACACCAGGTGGAGGGTGACAAGTAGAGACACATTCTGGGAACTGAACCGTTCTTGCTCGCCAATCGATCCGAGGATTGTGTTTCTCTAACCAAGGTATCCCTAGAATAATCTGGAACTGAGGGGCCTTGATCACATCGAACACGATCTTCTCATGGTGTCCATCTTGACTTACTAGCGTCACTTCTTGAGTGGTATGCGTTACTGGTCCGGAGGCTATCTCCGTACCATCCACCGTAGTAATGACGTCCTTTACAGCCTTGGGACAAAGAGTTAGATTCATCCTCAAAACCATTTCATGATCCACATAATTGCCGATGGCACCGCTGTCGACGTAAGCTTCAATCGCATGTAATCGATCCGGATGATCAGGGCTAATGAGGACCATAGGTATCACGAAATGCGAGGTCACGGAACTGGTTTTAACGCTCGGCAAGAGGACCTCTATTCTTGTCGGGCGAGGTCGTTTCCCTGCTCAGAGTTTGTGACCTTGGTAACTGCAGCTCCTACCGCCTTCTTGGCTGGTTTCACCGGACAGTCTCGAAGAAAGTGCCCTGAGTTTCCGCAATAGAGGCATAATTGCAACTGTTTTCTCCTTTCCCGCTCCTTTTGTGTTAGTGGTCCTTTCAGGCCCCCTATTTGCATGGGATCCCCGGAGTCTACTCCTTTCGAAGGAGTTGGTGGTTTGGAAAATACTCGAGCATCAAACTTGGAACGATCGGCCTTCCTGTTCTGCAGTCTGTGATCTATTTGAACGACTAAGTCTATATAGTCCGAACAGTCTTGTGGGGGATTCACTACTTGGGCTAAAACGTCTTTGAGCTCTCCACGTAGACCTCTATAAAACAGCGTAATCCTTTTGTCCTCAGGCCATTGAGTTTCCACTATTAGTCTGTTGAAAGATGCAATATAAGCCAAAAGGTCTTGATTACCCTGTCGCAACGAAAGAAGCTCATTGTCCAAGGCCTGCCCCTGTGAATGTCTTGCGAACAGTTTTTCCGTACTAAGCTGAAAGGCTTGAAAATCATGGAGAACCGGATCATCTTGATTAACTAGAGGGATCGACCAGTCTGCCGCATTGCCACTAAGGTACGAAAGCACAAAAGCTACTTTAGCTTGATCAGTTGGAAAGGCTGCTGGCCGGCATAAAAAATGCAACCGGCACTGATTGATAAATACTGCAAACCTCTTTGGGTCACCAGAAAATCGTTCGGGCGGAGCCAGCGGTACATTCCCAGGTAGGTTGATCTGCACTGGATTCATAGGGGATGTTGAAGGAAGATTTGCCCCTGATGCGGGTAACGGGGTCTGTCCGGCTTGTGACTATAGCAATTGTCTAGCAAGATCGTCTGTTCGCTCCTTGGAAATAATTAGTTCCCTTCTTAGAGCATTCGTTTCCTGACGAGCTGCATGCACTTCTGCCCTTAGTTCCCCAAGTAACCGGGCTAGGTGGTTGGTATCCGAGGTTTCCATAGCGCCTTGGCGAGAGTTTTGCGGTGGGCTTTGCATTCTGTAACGCTCACCTGATTCTCGCAGAGGCGCCGGTCTTGACTGGGCGACTACCGTATCTTCAAATGTGATGTGTAGCACCCGGTTGGCTCTTTGGGCTGGACCTCTGTGCACTGTATGCCTGACTCGAAGAGTAAGATGTCTGCAGATAGAAAATATGGGATTAATGAACTGGGGTTATTGGGGTGTCCCTATCTCTTTCCTTTTCTCCTCTCCTGTAGAACCCCAAAGGTTAACGCTCTCACCTTAGGTAAGTGAACGCCGAGCTCTCCATCTGCCTCGGGGCAGGGTGCTGTAACCAGTTTCTTCACTGGATAGGTAGCGCAGGTCTCTTGACTTCAGAGGACTGCTGTCCGTCGTTTACTTCACGAACGGTGAGTTCCGAGTATTTCAAATGTCTTTAAAAGTCTTTTGTAATGCTGTCTCTTATTTTGCAGGGTTCCGGCGATGGCGGTTGACTGGCTGAAGTGAGTTGAGGATGGACCCGTATGCGGAATAGAAGCGCCTGGAAGCGCGTAAGTAAGCGCTTGTTGCTTGCTTCACGATGCGCACTAACTGTCCTTTTATTTTGCAGGTACCAGTTCGGAGCTGCTGAAGGATGCCGTAATGCCCACTGAGTTCGGCGTGGATGGAGTAATGGCACGTGAGTATTTAACATTACCCAATGTCTTTAAACGCACCTTCCTTTGTCTTACAGATACGGGATGCAGCGCCGAAGGCCTCTGGAGCGTGCGAAGAGTTGGTAAGCTTTTGTCTTTCAGATGCCGGAATGCAGTGCGATGACCTCCGGAGCGCCTGAAGAGTAGGTAAGCCTTTGTCTTTCAGACGCAGGAATGCTGCGCGAGGCGTTGATGACAGCCGATGGACCAGGTAAGAGATGCGCTGTCACTGAAGACCGTAGTGCTAACCTGTTCTTTCTTGTCTTTATAGATGTTGCTGAAGACTGGATTCAGGATGGAAAGCCTTTTTCCTTTAGGCCCAGGATCAGATGCAGAAGACACGATGAGCGTTCTGCTGCAGAGGATGCAGAATAACGCAAAGCAAGATTCATCCATCGGGTGTGGTTTAAATAGCCTCCTGTAGTGCTTCGGTGTCTCCTTCCACAGCCACGCCTAGGTAAGAAAAGAGTTCCTGCTTTCCAGAAGAGTTCCAGTGTTCTGAACCTAGGGAGTTGCTCCTGCCCCACCCAACAGGAAAAGTAGTCCCAAACAGAAGAGGATCAGGGGTTCTACTGGCAGGTAAGTAAGCAGCATGGTCTGCTGCAGGTAAGTCCACCCAAGCATTATGAGCCCGGCGCTTGCAGCGCTGGGACTGGGCATATTTATGAGCCTGGCGCCACTGGCGCCAGGACAGGGTCCAAAAGGTCCCAATTGGGACTGGCTGGCACTCGGAACCTGGGTTATGGGTCTGCTTCCAAGGGAGTTGGGTAAGTCCTGGCCTTTTGGAAGCAGAGATCATGACACATACTCTCTGTCCTCGCCAAGAAGAGAGCACACATCCAAACCCACGTCTATGGGCATCTAACAACTTGGCCGAACTCTTCAAAATCTGCAAGGAGCTGGCCAATCCTGCTGTAGCCTCTACCTCTCCTGTTCCCTTCCAGGCCCTCTGTACAGCCTTGGCTTCTCATTTCATCACTAAAACTGGGGACATCCTGTCCACCGTCTCTTCCTCTTCCTCCTCCTCCTCCACTCCTGGCCTGCCTGTGGCCGCCTTGCCTGCTCACTTCTCTTTCTTTCCCTTGTTCACCCCTGACAACATTTCTAGACAAGTCTGATTTATGAAAGTCTCATCAAAACAGGTTCTGCCCTGTTCATCCAGAACCTTTAAGGACCACATAGACACCCTTGCTCCAGCCTTGGCCAATTTCTGCAGTCACTCTTTTGCCACTGGAACCTCCCCCTTGTCCCGTAAGTACTCCCTTGTGCACTCCCTCCTAAAGAAGCCCTCTGTTGATCCTTCCTCTCCAGCTTACTATTGCCCAATCGCCATCACTCCTTTCCTGGGCTAATTCTTGGAAAAGCTGGTCATCTCCCATCTTAATCTTCACACTGAATCTGCGGCAAAGAATCAGGTTCAAGACCCTCTGCATCGTCCACAAGGCTTTCTGGGATCTGGAGCCACACTACCTCCAACTCTCTCTTCCTAAACATCTCCCTTCTCGAGCTCTCCGCTCATCCACCTCCAACTCTCTGAGGGTGAGTTGCTTTTCCAAGCAGAGAGTTGGGTGGCAGATCTCTATCTTTGGCTGGGGCCTCCCTCTGGAACAGCCTCCCTGCCACTCTCAAACTTGAGCAGAACCACCTCTGGTTCCGGAGGCAACTCAAGACCTTCCTCTTTGCTTCTGCTTTCTATCTTCCACTACCCTGACGATGACCCGTCTGCTCCACGCATTGGTCACTTGGCCACCCTCTGAACTTGGGCTCAGGGGCCTGCATGTCCATTTGCACCTTGCATTGTCTCTTGGCTCCCCCACCACTTGTGGCCTATATCTGTAACCCTACAGTCCCTTCTCTGCAATTATGAGCCACCTGTTGGCTGCAGTTTCGGACTTACCTGCAGTGAGCGACCCACTGGCTGATTTTTTTTACTACCTGCACTTCAATATCCCCCCCCCTTGGCACTTCCCCCCTTCCACCATCCCTTCACTTGCGCAATATGACTGACACAAGGTCTATTAAGATCGTTGTTTTGTCCTCCCTCTGTTTCCCCCTCCTTGTCTTGTCATGCCTAGAAACACTTTTGTACAGGTGCATTATAAATCCCATATCATATCGTATCATAACTACATTTGTCACCCCAGAAAATCCCTGCACATTCATGACAGCACCTGACATTGGATATTTTCCCTCATGGAGACCGGAATGAGTTGCTCCAGTGTCCACAAGAAATGAAAACGTCTTGCCTCCTATCATCACATTACCCTTGGTTCCTCTCTGTGGTCTGGTGTTACAGATAGCACTGAACAAATCAGGTCCTTCTGTGGGTTGACCTATTGTGCTGTAT
This sequence comes from Ambystoma mexicanum, assembly GCF_040938575.1. NCBI lineage: Eukaryota > Metazoa > Chordata > Amphibia > Caudata > Ambystomatidae > Ambystoma > Ambystoma mexicanum. Next base: position 1,190,999,153 of record NC_090934.1, read on the forward strand.
TTCATCCCCGTACCAGTGGAAGAATTTCCTCCCACCTCAGTCATGCTCCCCGATTTGGATGTAGCTACTTGTGCTCTAGGGGCCATTGTGATGTATTTGTCTGTTGCATTGGAATATATGGTACTGGTTGCATCAGTGCCTGTTGCATCTGCATAGGTGCTTGCTGTTGTTGCCCCTGGGGCAGTTGCATCTGCATTGGGACCTGTTGTATTTGCTGTGCTTGTGGTACATATGTCTGAGTCTGCATGTGATCTTGGGCATAATATCCTTGTGAATCTGTATTATACTGTGGAGCAAATAACATCCCCCCTCTTGGAGATTGCCAGTTATGTTGCTGCATGCCTCCCCTACATCTACATACTCTAACTAAATGTCCTACTTTACCACAGCCCCAACATTGCGGTGGCTGTCTGCCATTAAATCCTCCCCTTCATTGAGGGTTTTGAAATCCACCTCGTCCTCCTCCCCGAAGCCCATCCCCTCTGCCTCTCTCCATAAAATTGTACCCATTCTGATCCATTACATATGCTGCATTATTCTGATGTGGCAACTGCACTGTTTGTGCCGTCGCTTCCTAATTATTTGTCATTACCGCTCCTTCTATGGTATATTTTGATCATTTTGTCTGCACCCGTTTTGCATCTTCCTGATTTCTTCCCTCTGTTTTCATTTTGTCTTTCATCCTTAAAATACTACAGTACTGCACAATCACCAGTTGTATCTCTGGCCATGGTTTTGCTTCCTTTCCTACCTGTTTCTTTAGTTGACGCTGCACCGGTTCTGGAAGCCATTGACACAAGATATGGTAATGTAATGCTATTGTCTTGGCCCATGATTCATGCGTTTCCAAATTCCATCTGTCCTGAATCTCCTGAATAAAGGCAATGGGTCTTCAGTTTTCCTAATTTCCAAGTCATTATTGCCCCAATATCCGATGTATCAGGATAGTATACTCTGAAGTGATCGCCATACATCTGCTCTACAATTATTAAATGGCGCTCCATCATGCACCGTGTTTTGTGCATTGACTTTTGGATATCCTGCTCTTTTCCACACGTCATCAGCCCCCATGATGGCTGATTATAGGCCTTTAAAATTGCCTACAGCTGGAGTCGCTCCTGACGTTCATTTATCTAGTTCAGAAACCTATTTTCCCATGTGCAAAGTTAAACTAAGGAGTGTACCCTTTAAATTCTCTTTATCGATCTCGGGCCACGGTATGTATTGTGGTTGACCCTCCCCATTTTTCTAATAGTGGGAATTGCGACAATCTTGGTTTGTGATCATACTGACTCACGCTCCTTGTTTTCAAAGCAGCTTTGTCCTCGCTGGTTTATCTCTGTCCTGGCAATGCCCTTAACCTACTTATATACATGGGGGATATCCCATATACTACATGATAATGTTTGCAGTCGTTCAACATATGGTGTTGCTCCTGGTATTTTTTCTGTGGGGTCTTCTAAATTGGACCACTTTACCCCTTTATCTGCGCTTGATGATCTTGAAAATCCGGATGCGCCCTCTTTCTTCACCCTCTCATTCTCCTCTGTGTCTTCATCTGACATCATTAGGCCCCAGCTTGTGTGGCTGTTATCTTCTATATCGTCATGGTCTAACCTACTTAGGGACATCGTTCTATGGTCGTCGGTTAGAGCGCCATTTGATTTACCTTGATTTCCCTTATGTGAGGAACTTTCAATGTTCTCTTGAGTATCATACCTTTGTCTGTTCCTCATCTGCCTATATAATTTCCCAAGCCTCTGCTCTATGCCCTCTGTGTCCAGTCCACCAACCCAAGTTGATAGCATTTCTTGTAAATCCCTTCTGGGCTGTTGTGACCCTCTTTCTGCTTTCAATTGTTCTTTTGCTTCTATCGGCACTATGCGTCTGCGGCATACATATTCTACTCCCTGATCTCTTCATTCCCTACTCTTGTCCATTTCTTCCCTTTTTCTCCTTATTTCCCTTAATTCCCCTTCCTCTCACCTTCGTTGCAACCTACGTACTTTCATTCTTTGGGCTTCTGCCGCTTTTTGTTTCTCCTTTTCCGATCTTTCCTTCTCTTTTGTTATCTCACACCTTTTCTGTTCCTCCCTTTGCTTACATTCTTTCTCCCTTTCTTCTGTGTATACATTTCTCTTCTTCTTTCTCTCTCTCTTTTCTCTTGCTCCTCCTTATCCTCACTTTCCTGTACTTCATCAATGCCCTTATCATCTAATTTGAGCAATATTTGTCCTCCCATCCATTCATTCTGTACTATTATCATGCCCTTAACGGTATACTTTGTTCCCTTCTGTCTTTCTGCTTGTTCCCCTATCGCTACTTTCTTGTCTTGCCTTTCTTTTCTCCCATCACACTGTTTATTTTCATTGCGTGTTAATATACTTTGTCGTTCTCTATTTCCACCATCTTCCGAGGTGTCTTCGCTATTATAATCAGGGGGCTCATATACTGGATTAACGTACCTGCTGCTGCCTTCAATTCCTTTAAAGGAAAGAATTCCTCTTATTCAACTTTTTCATCTTGCTTTTCAGGAAGTAAAATAGGAGCTGAAGTTGTGACATCTTCTCCTTTATTCTGATTAAGCATTTACTCTCTCTCAACTGAATCTTCTTTCTCACTCTGCTTTATTAGTTGTTCTCTTAATCCATTCGTAATGGTATTTTCTAATTTTGGCTGTATGTCTCGGCAATGTTCTGCATAGATGTGAAAGTGGTGTGTCTTCCATATTGACAAGTCAATTCAGACTGTCAATACTTACCCAGTCTATTATTCTCCTTCCTAGGTTTACTAAATATATTGTTTTAACCTTTTTGAGCACCATCAGTCGCCACTCATAATTCGTGAATCAAAATATTTTGAAAGCTTTTTACACCAATACTCTTCTTGTTCCTTCGTTTACACCTTCTCTTCATTTTTTAAATATTGTTCTTGGTTTTTTAGTACCTCAAGGGTCTTTTCTTTATTTATATAGTAATTTCATCTGATTTCAACCTTCTGATTGACGTCAATCCTTTATTTAACAAGTGTGCCAAAAATCACTTTTATTTATTTATTTGTGTTTGTTGTTTTACATCTATCAGTTTAAACATGCAGAAAACTTTATAAAAACATATAAATCCCCATACACATGTGCACTTAAGTTTTTCCCCTACATACGTCTTCTTTTACTATTCTTAGTAAACGTATCTCACCTCTAGTTGGCACTGTCTCAGAGCTTAATACAAGTCCTTCTTATTGGCTCCACGCCTCAGGAATCCCTTAACCCTCCTACATGGAGTTTATGGCATGTATTCTTTCCGTCCCTCATGGGCCTGTGAATTTGAGGTATTCTTCTCTCTGTCTTATAACTAAGGCTCACAGTTTTCAGTTTTTACTGATTTCTAAACATTGATACAAATGGAAATCTGCCTGTTTTCTGTCTGTATGTATTTATTAAAATGGAAAAAAAACAGAAATCTTTCTGTCTGATTCTCTATGATGTCACTCATACATTGCAGGTCAATCACACCCTAAAAATCCAGTTACTATATATATATATATATATATATGTTTTTTATGATGTGATGTGTTTTATATATATATATATATATAAAACACATCACACCACAATCCCTCCCACCTTTTTGCTTTTTTTCCATACGTTCTGGTCTACTCACATCCGTTTAGTCATCTCGAGTCCCTCGGCATCGGCTCTCCCACAATTGACCAGTTTGCCTACGGAGATCAGACAGGAATTTCATCAAAGGGGGATCGGCAAACCGAATCTTGATCATGTGATTTTCTTTTTTATGCTCCGCTCTCCTCAGCAAACTCTGCGATCGTCTGGCTAATGGTAGGAGCCGACGATTGTCCGGGGACTGGATCTTGGCCTAGATCTAGGTCGTTAGACCTGATCCATCCGCACCGCTACCAAATGTTCTGTAGCACCTTGAAGCGTCTTTTCTGTGCTAGATGGGATTACCATTATCGGACAGAGCAAAGGAAGAAACACTGCTTTAATCTCAATGAAAGAAAGCAGGGAGAAATACAGCTATCAAAGTAGATGCTTGATTTTTCACACCAAAGGTTGTTTGCACAGAGTCTATATAGTTTCATGTACATCGTAGGAAAGACTCAAGCGGGGTGCAAAGGTGTCCATTGTTATTATATGATATGATATGTCATTTATAACATGCCTGTACACAAGTGTTTCGAGGGGAAACAAGACAAGGGGGGAAACAAAGGGAGGACAAGACAAACGATCTTACTAGGCCTTGTGTCATTCAGATCGTGTAAGGGCAACAACACAAAAGTGCAGGGAGAATGGAGAGGCCCGAGAAAGCCTTGTGGACAAACATGACACAAGTTTCCTGAGGCAAGCCCAGGTCCCACAAGTCCTACAGGTGGGGAAGACAACCTAGCATCCTGACCTCAGCAACAACCATGTAAAAATCCAACCAAGTCAAGAAAGAAGTTCAGGGGACCCTCGGCTGTTTATAGTGATAGCATTGAATGCAAAAGCATCGAATGCAAAAGCCTCGAAAAAAAATGCATTGAAAAAATGCATTTTCTTTTCTTTTTTTTTAATGGGGGGTTCCCCCAACCCCTGTTTTTATCCCTTAAACCCCATTTTAATAAAAACAAACTTTACCTACAAAGAAAATTCATTTTTTCGAGGCTTTTGCATTCAATGCTTTTGCATTCGATGCATTGTATTCGATGGAATCACTGGATACCACTCTGGACCCCTCTATTGATTTTAATTTTGTGATTGACGTTTTGTTTGACTGGCGAGAGGTGGAAACTATGGCAATAAGGGGCAGACTGACAGATTACAATCCTCAAGCAAGCTGGAACTGTGCCTTTTGATTTCCTTAAAGACCCTTGAGTTGTTTACACAGACCATCCCAAGCCTTGGGCCTATTTGCGTTGAAATATAAACCTGCTTGAACTTTATTTCTAGAGCCCTGAGTTGACTGTTGATCTCTCGACTGTGATACTACCCTAAAAGAGAACCATGCATGCCAACCCATCCTATAACCCTACTCCACCTACCTCATCTTCTCCACCTCTTCCTTAACAGTGTAACCTTGCTGTTTAAGAGTGTTTAGGTATCAGGTTTATCATAATGACAGTCTTGTTGCTCCTGCTGTTCCAGTAGCATTGTTGTGCCGCAACTAGGCCTGTCAACAAGTATGTCGAAAGGGCAGGCCTTCTGGTCAGTATGGCATTGGTCCTACTGTGTCAGGAAGCAGTGCCACACTTGGCTGCAGGAGTGGAAAGCCTGCTGCTGAACCTGTGGAAGTTCCATCAGGGGCTGGTGTTCAGCCTTCTCCGCTTCCCTAGGGTCTGAGGCATTACACCATCAAGGCATAAAATAAGCAGTGTTGCGTAGCAATTTGCTACATAATTCTGTAGGCTTGCTAATCAAGTTAACACTTGTGTATCAAAGCTGCGAATTAAATGACCCTCTTCAATGAAAACACAGCTCGCCATGCATTCCTCTCTGGCCTTCAGAACTCTCCCTACCCTCTTTTCTCTGTTGAATTATGAAATGGGCTAATGGAGAGAGAGAGTGCAGAATTCATCATCTCCTCCACTCTGAATAAAGTGACAAAGCCCTGTGTGGGAGAGCTAGCCAAGAAATGTTCTTCCTATTTAAAATAAATGCAAACCAGAAATACATTGGGGATAATTCTTTCATTAAGCCAACTATATTCTGTTTGGTAAAGACCAGTAGATGTTAGCTGTTTTTTTTTTTAAATAGAGCACTCCACTTCCATTCCTAAAAATATAAGTTGTTACATAATGCATGGTTACAGTATTTCTTCTGTAAAACACTGCATTGCCTACATGTTTTTCAGTAAGGTTTAGTGTACCTAAATCTCATAGTGTCAACTATATTTCATTTTTTAGGGAAATGTGCATCTTATTGAGGGATAAACACTTTTGAAACTGTACGTGAGCACATGGTCAAATGTTTTTGATGGAAAACCAACTATTGCTCAAACCATGAGCTCATCCCAAATCCCTTGACATTCTATCTTATCAAACCATTTATTTATACCAGCTACTCTGAAATTGAGATGCCCAAAATTACAATATTTCACCTAGCTTGTCCTATTATCCACCAGATATACCATCCACACTGCTTAGCATCTTAACTTGCTTTCCTCTTACACAATTAATACACAAACTAAATATCTCGGGAGGATAGCTCCAGGGCAACGCGGTTGCCTTTGAAGGAAGACGACACGGAGCACCACAGGTTCAATCGCCGGGTCCACGCTTAGAATCCTCTGGGTATTAAGCGTGTCATAAATAACATTTCATATCAATAGATGTGTATGTAAATTAGTGATCAATAGTTCCATCCAATCTGTACATCTAAAGACCTAGTGCAATACCATACATATATAGTCTCCAGAGATGACTTTGCTCTACAACGATCATTGCATTATATATTATTACCACCTGGGAGAGAGAGCTGGCCAATCAGGAGGCTGGGAACACAAATGGAATACCCAAGTAGCCACCTGAATTTCATGCTGGCCCGCTGTGCCCCTTCGCAACCTTCACTTTGTCCTTGGAGGTGGTGCCCCAGGCCAAGTCTCCACTGGAGTGCCTCACCTTTCCCCTTTCTGTCCCACCAGAACCCCTCAGCCAACCCCCTGGCCCACTCACCTGTGCACCTGCTGGCCGACATACAGGTCCTGAAAACAGATGCTTCCAATTGCGGACACATTTAATTTCTTTTTAGGGGAAGCATGAATTGTGCAAAGCCTGGTTGTCTTAAAAACAAACAAAAAAGTATCAACACACTAGATGACAGCTCATAGTGCTAGTAGCGATTAATACTGCTTTTGTGGGGTACAGGCCTAGAATGCTGCCCTTTGGCCTACCTGGCTCATGCTTGAGGGCAGGGACCAGCCCTGTCTTCCCCCAAATTGGTATTTAACGCTATATTGAAAACAGTTGATATCAATGACAGGCCAAGGCCATCTTGTCCACCTGAAATTGACAATTATCCTGCAAGCCACAACGCCATTCTTTGTACTTAGTCTCTAGTTATGACTTTCCTTTAACATTGTGACCATTTTGATTAAATGAAACTTCTGAACTTCTCCTTACACAGAAGATGATGGTGGAAGCATACAGTATACGTGACTCTGCCATGCACAATACTGACTGCAAAGAGCCTTACAATGAAAACTGTGATAGATCCTTTTGATCATATCTATTTATTTGTTTCCTTTCACACAGCTAACATTTACATTTTACAGGCACTCACCTAGCTAATATCTTACTTGAGAGGTACACAAAAATGCTATATTGTTGCTCATTTTATGTTTTAGGAACAAATAACTTCTAGTGACATCATAAAATATGTGTACAACATTGCTAATCAAATAAGTGGGTTTGCTAATCAAGAATATTTTAATTAGTAAAGTCTGCTAATCAATTTTTAAAAACAAATGTATGCCTTCCACCATAGTGTTGTAGTGTATTGTATTGTATTTAATAAACCATATTCGGTCATCAGACCTTCCACATACAAGTGTATAAGCATTACATTATATGAACGAGGAAAGAAAGGTGAAAAACGACAACATAGAAAAGCAATATTGGGGCGTGGCTACGAGGGCCATGTAGGAGGACGTGATCTGGAGGAGCTCCCGAGATCCTGTAATGATCCGGGCGAAAAAGTCCGTAATAATGGGCCGACGACCGCTGAAAATACACATGTCGGTGAGTGAATGATTGGGCCACGCGTGGTGAACTTCTGGATGGTGCAGGAGGAACGGTGGCAGAGATCGGCAGAGATCGGTGCGGAAAAGATAAGGAGCGCCGGAGACAAAAGACGACACAAAATGGCCGACCAATGTCCGGAACAAAGGAAGAAGCAGGCCGCACGGTGACCTAGCGAAAGGGGCGTACTGAGTGCACATTTGTCATTTGTGCAAAATACAGGTCCTCTGGGTCATGTCGAATAGAATGGTGAGGCCGAAGGCGAAACAGCCCACCTTAGACGACTTCGCTAAGACGTCCCCGGGTCAAGACAATACCAAGAGCAGGGACAAGCCGCCTGCAAGCGGCATGACGACTTCGGGCGCTAACCAAGAAGTCCTAGCTGCGATTGCGGACCTAAGGGCGGCCTGGGAATCTAAAAGCCGTCACTAAACTGAAAACGGCACTGGACCTCAAGGTCGGAGAGGTGCAGGAGGACGTTAATCTACTCCGACAGGATGTCAGGGCCTTGGCGGAGCGCACGGAGTCCCTTGAGAAGGAAGTTAGCCCGAATTCTGCGGATTGCGCATCCCATAAGGCCGAATTGCATGCCCTGATACAAAGAGTGGGCAACTTGGAGAGCAGAGCCGAGGAGGCGGAAGGACGAGCCTGACGAAACAACATCCGTATTGTGGGCCTGCCGGAGGGATTGGAGGGCCACGATCCCACGGAATTCATTGAATCCATGCTACTGCAAGAGATACCCGGAGGAGCCCTATCCAAAGGATTTGCAGTGGAAAGGGCACATAGAGCTCTAACAAGGAGGCCGCCGCCGGGGAACCCGCCTAGGCCGGTGATAGCCAAAATTCTTAACTACCGAGATCGGGAGAGGATATTGGAACACTTTCGTAAGGGAGGAACGATCACACGAGGAGCGGCAAACATCACGGCCTACCCGGACTACACCCTGTCTGTGCAGCGTAGCCGCATGAACTTTGGGATGGTAAAGTGGAGATTGAGAGAGGCGGACCACAAATATATTTTACTGTATCCGGCAAAATTGAAAGTCATTCATAAACACAAAACTTTGTTTTTTGAGACCCCGGAGGGTGCCATGGGATGGCTCGATGCGCAAGGATGTCCCCAGGAGTCAGAAGTTCGGACGGAGGAAGAGCACGGAAGAGATAAGTAATGCACGAAGAAGGTGCCACAAGATGGCGCGGCACGTGGGACTTGAATATAGTCGCTTGCGCAGCCTTTAGTAGAGAAGGTCAGACTATTGCACTAAATGTTATAAGCACTGTAGTTAATGTTGAATTAACGGGAGCCTTACAGAGCGGTTCTCTTTAACCCACAACAATTTTAGTTAAGTGACAATTAGGGCGACTTCACCCTACTGAGCTCTGTGCATTGTTTGGTGCTTGCAGGGCTAGATGTGGGGGTGCCTGAGTTCCGAGAATGGAGCTGGGCAGCAGTTCAGGTGTGTGATGTTGGGGAAGGGACGGGTGGGGGCAGGGGAGGGTAGTTGGGGATTTGCCGTGTGCATAGTTATGGGGAGTTTGAGCTGGTACGAGAAGCTACAAGCAAAGATGGAGGGTTGTATCTGTATCACGTGGGCAAAGGGGAGTCGCTACACGGAAGGCAAGAAGACACTCATGAGCCATTGGAGACCTTAAGATCGTAACATGGAATGTCAGGGGACTTAACAGCTACTTAAAAAGAAACAAAGTCATGATGTACTTAAAAAGACAGAAGATTGATATTGCGTTGTTGCAGGAAACACATTTGACCCAGCAAAAATTGGAACTGGTGGGGAAGAAGTGGAGAGGTACTGTAGTAGGCTCTCCGTACTCTGCCTACGCTAGGGGAGTGCTGGTCTGGGTGGCACCGCACGTTCCGCTCCAACTTACACAAGAGGTGGTGGACACGGAGGGGAGGTTGTTCATATTAAAGGCTTTGGTAGAGAATAGAGAGGTGTGAATTATAAATACGTATGCCCCCGACCAAAACACTGCGACGTATTTTAGAACCCTGTATACTCATCTGGGCGCGTGTATGGGAGGAGCGGTTATCTGGGGAGGGGATTTCAACTGCGTGCTCAACCCAAAGGCAGACAGATCTGATGGGAAGATTGATAGGCCCACCCCAGCGACCAGGGTATTGCAGACATTACTAGATGACTTTGGGCTGGCGGATATTTGGAGACTGAAACACCCTAATGAAACACAGTACTCGCACTACTCAGCTCCGCAGCACCTGCACACGAGGCTGGATTACTTTTTTGCCATGCCAGATGTGGTGATAGAGACCACCCAAATAGAATATAGAGCGAGGGTCCTGTCGGACCACTCGCCTCTGGTGCTGACCTGGCAGCACTGTCGCCCCAGGGCGCGGATACCGACATGGCGCCTCCGGGCGGAGGCGCTCCGAGACCCAGTCTTCAGGGAAGATATCAGGGATGCGATCTCACAGTACTTTGAGACAAACACAGGCAGCGTAGATTCAGCGTGCACGCTCTGGGAAGCCTTTAAGGTGGTATTGCGGGGAGCTGCTATTGCTAAGTCAAAAGGCCTACAGGGTGGGGTCCTAACGGAACTAGAGGAAGCGGAAGAGAAACTGGAGCGCGAAAGCAACAGGGCGGGAGGGGACGCGGAACTTGTACTCGAGTTGCAGCAAAGGTGTGCAGAGCTTTGGGAAAGGCTCTGCAACCTTAAGTACAAGAAGTATGTCGAGAGGCAACATGCAGGTGGGGATAAAACTGGCCGCTTGTTGGCGTGGTTATATAAGAGCGAAACCCCCAGGCCCCCGATTAGGACAATAACTAGAGAAGACTGGGAGGTGGTTGACACCCAGGAAGGAGTCAACGAGGCATTCTTGGACTATTATAGAACATTATATGAGGACAGAGGAGGGGACAATCGGGAGGAGATTAGAGAAACACTAAAAGACATGGAATTACCTAAGATTAGTGATGAAGAAAGGGAGGAGCTGGACGCACCGATTACCTTAGAGGAATTAGAGGAGGTGGTGAAGCAGCTGCCTGCCTGCAAGACCCCGGGCGCGGACGGATTCCCTGGCGAGTTTTACAAAACATATAAAGTGGAAGTACTCCCCCCTATGCTAGAGATGCTCAATGAGTCTTTTGAGAAGGGTCGGCTACCGGAATCGCTCAGAGAAGCACTAATTGTGCCGCTCCCTAAGCCCAACAAGCCACGGCATAGCTGCGGCTCCTATAGGCCGTTGTCAATGTTGAACCAGGATAGCAAGATCTTGACGGCGGTCCTGGCCAATAGGCTGTGGAGGGTTATTAGCAAACTGATACACCCGGATCAGACAGGTTATGTCCCCAACAGAAATATAACCCACAACCACAGGCGACTCCACCGGGTGATTGAAGAGGGAAACAGGAGCGATGGGGAAATGGCGGTGGTGTCCCTAGATGCAGTCAAAGCTTTTGATTCAGTGAGGTGGCCATAGTTGCTGGCGGCCCTGGAAGAATACGGGATGGGGCTGGGTTATGTTAGGGGGCAAAATTATTATACAGTGAACCACTGGCCAGAGTACGCACAGGATCAGTGATATCTGAGAGGTGGCAACTCAGTAGAGGCACCAGACAAGGGTGCCCCTGGTCCCCGATGTTATACATTCTAGCCCTGGAGCCCCTGGCAGTGTACCTCAGACAACAATATGACATGGTCGGTATTGAGACAGGGGGAGAGAAACACCTAATATCCTTGTATGCTGACGATTTACTACTGTATTTGAAATATCCGGAAGAAACATAGGAGCCCCTCAGGAACGGTTGCCAGTGTTGTCCGTACCTTGGGCGGCTGATTCCTTCCGCTACCTCGGAATAGATGTGTATCATACGGTGGAGGGGGAACACTTGCATAATACCAAGTTGGCTGTGAAAAAAATCCGAACAAATATGAAGTTTTGGGAGAAGCTGCCGCTGTCGATGATGGGACGGGGGGCGATGCTCAAAATGGTGGTCCTGCCCAGGCTGTTACATTTCTTCAGTAATATACCATACTTGATACCCAAAAAGTTTTTTGTCAAACTGAACAGCATGTGCAGGGACTTCCTATGGCACGGCACTCGAAATAGAGTGGCGCTAAGAAGCTACAGAACTTCCATGATAGAGGGGGCATTAAGCTTCCGAATTTTGAGGCCTATTATGTAGCTAGTCAGTTGAAATATGTAACCAAATGGCTCTCTGATGAAGAAACTCCTGAATCTAGGCTGTTTGGGCAGGACTGCACCCCGTTTTACCTAAAGAAGATTATCTGGGTGCCTAGACTCGAAATGAAAGAACGCCCGGGTATGCTGTTGCTTGGGTGGAAGATGTGGCACAGAGTATGCCAACTGATGGAGAACCCGTGCCCGTGTTCCCCAAAGGTGCCACTAGTCGCCTTAGCTGGGGGAGACAACCAACTCAGGATGATAATCAGAACCTATTGGGAATTGGTTGGGCTGGTCACATTGGGAGATGTATGGCAAGAAGGGATTATTAAAGATTTCGAAGAACTGGGAGACAGGTTTGCATGGAGGCCAATATGTCACGTATCTTAGGCTAGTGCAGACTATTTGTAAAACCTGGCCAGAGACTGTACTGGCGGAGGAGCCAGACGTCCTAATGGGAACAATATACGACATATCAGAAGGAGGGCACGAGATCTCTAGACTGTATGAGATGGTGATGACCCGAGTGGGGAAGGATTTGACTCATTTGAGGCTGGACTGGGAAGCGGAGGTGGGGGCACAGATGACCGATGGAATGTGGGAACGTGCTATAGGATACCACAAGAAGGTGTCCAGAAACGCCAGATTGCAGCAGATACAGTTATACATAACGCACAGAGCCTATATTACCCCGAAGAGAATATCTAAGTTTGCAAACGCAGGAAGACAAGCATGCCCAAAATGCGATGAAGAAGATGCTGATATGACACACATGTTCTGGTCTTGCCCAGTGATTGAAGCTTTTTGGGGGGAAGTGGCACGGAAACTAGCGGATAAAGGGGTCACGCTCAACATAGATACGGCCTGGGCCTGCCTGTTGGGAGGGTTTCCCAGACCACGGAATACTAAACATCTTGGGAAACTGAGGGACCTGGCATATGTGCTTGCTAAAAGAAGGATTGCCATGGGCTGGAAGCAATGCCACAAGCCACGGGTTGAGGTATGGTGGCGGGACTTGCAAAAATGGGCGGAGGCTGAAACGGTGGTGTGGCAGGAGGCATGTAGCAAGTGCGGGGAAGAAGAAGTGGGTAACCTGATGGCTTGGAGAATGTTAACAGGACTGTTTGGCACAGTAGTGGATTCTGCAGCTTCGGAAGGAAGCGATACCCAGCCACACGCAGCGGATACAGAACGAGAAACGCAAATAAGCTCTTGAGGGGGGGGGGTTTGGGGAGCAGTAATGAGCGTTAATTGATGTTCACGAGTCTGTTGTAAATAATACTGCAAGTTTGGTTTGTATTGTTTATTTTTCAAAATAAAAATCTTTTTAAAAAAAATAAAATATAAAAGCAATATTGAACTCAACCATAACCCAAATGAAGGTTGGTTGTTGAGAGGCAATGCAATTTTAATTCCTCTTTTGGTGAGTCACAACTGCTGATTAGATCGATTGCAGAATTAATGTACAAGCGTGCTGTAACCGATCTTCATAGCAGAAACTTCCAAGCCACAGATTACCCCATCTATTCTTGTAGCACTCAGAGTCAGTGTTTCTTTTCAGTTTTATAGTGTCTTCAGTAATTTGTCCACGGCTTTGGTAGCAGCACTCCTCCAGTCACTGAATGGGTATGATACAGCCTATGCCTCATTAGACTCAACCCTGCATTCTGAACCTTGTGGGTGATGCGTCATCCTTGGTTTGTTGCAACAGGGGCAGAGTATGATGAAGTGATGAAAATCCTCCTTTACTGCCTAGTTTAATTTACTTGCTGGGTGCATCTTTGAATTCCAGATATTCCGCAATGCATTTACTTTGAGGAGGTTCCTTCTACCTTTGAGGAATTGCTTTCTTTCTTCTGAGCCGAGTTCACATATTGAATTGACCTCTCAGCATAAATTATTTCTAGCCAAGTTAAGTTTTGAAGTTGATCATTAGAACTCATTATTCTATCTGCTTTTCGATCTTCCTAATTACTTTTTATGGAAGACGGTAATGATTTTATATACAGAACATGTTCTCACACTTTACATAATGATACTCAGAAGGTTTACTCAGATGGTTTGTTTGCATAGTAAGTTTACTACTTATGCTGCCTGAATGCAGCAAATGTTTGGATGTCCTTTCCATGCCACATTTAAAAGTTCTTCTCGTGTGCCTTTAGCTCTTTTAACAGCGTACATTATGGGCACCCTTTTGATCCAACTGATTATTGACTTTTTCATGCAGTTGACATTGATCGACACATAAAAGGTCAGACAAAAGGATATGCTCAACAGAGGGTTTATTAAGGAGCAGGTACAAATTGGGGCCAAGGGAAGTAAAACATATTCATAGAAAAGTTTGCACAGTTCTTAGTAAATCCGGGTCCAGGTCTCTCCCGTCAGACTAACCCAAATACTAGCAAGCTGATTGTCTCATGTTTAAGGGTCTCCTGCACCCTTCTACTCTTACTCTTGGGGTCTTCTCTATGTTCTCAGTCTGGTTTTAAAGTAATCCAGCACCTTTCTTCTTCTCATTTTCTCCACCTGTGTTCTTAATGTCAGGTTTAAGGGGTTCCCGCACCCTTATTCCAGATTTCATGACAGGGAACCTCCTCTCGGGTCCCAGCTCCAGACTAGATCCTGTTGGCAGGCTCTGTATGTTTTGTTACAGAGAAGCTGCCTTCATCCAAGGTCTGTAGTTACGTGGAAACCGGAGGCTGCCCTATGGTCTTGACAGGGTACTCTCTCGGCCACTTACCCCCTTCCTCTCCCTCAGGGTCCTGGTTCTTCAGCCACCTACTCCAATCTCTCTCTTTCCATCTGCATCTCGCTGCAAGTCTTATTCCTACAGGGTTCTGTCTGCCCTGGACACCTCTCTCTCTCTCTCTCTCTCTCTCTCTCTCTCTCTCTCTCTCTCTCTCTCTCTCCCTCTCTCTCTCCCTCTCTATCTCTCCCTCTCTCTCTCTCTCTCTCTCTTTCTTACACACACGCTCTCTTCATTCTGAGCATTTCTTCCCCTCTTGGATGTGTTGTCACAAGCTTCATCCTCTAACTAGCCTAGGTGTACCCCTTAGTGTCCGTATGTTCTCCTCTGTGCTACTGTACTACCATCTCTCTGCTGATATAAAGTCTCCCCCTCCTCCTTAGTAATATTCCACTACTTTCTCTCTATTCTACCACTCCGCCTGGTCACATCCTTCTGTCACCTCCTCCTTCAAATCCTTGATTCCATGTTTCCTTTCCATTTCTCTCTATCACCCCTGTTAGGAACGATTTTCTTTTTGCTGCTTTCCTCCCATAGACTTCTTTCGGACACTCTTTATTTTTGCTTTGTCTGGACACCTGGCCTCATGTTTTGCAGGCAAGTAAAGCCTTGTGCTTTACTTCCCTTGTCCTTTTGCTCACTCGTTTGGGGAAACTGATCAGTCCATAAGACTGTCAGTACTGAGACACTACGGGCCACATTACAAGTCTGGACTCGTAACACAGTTTCCGCCGCCTGAGATCCCGGTACCACTGGGATATTACAAGTCCCGGCTGGCCGGATATTAGGAGGCGGAAAGTGTAAATCCCCATTCCCATTGAGTCCCATTGGACTCCATGGGAATCGGGACACGGAAGCACTGGCACCGTTGGGTAATAATTATTATATATGTAATAGTTATTTATATGTGTTGATAATACAGTATTAGTAATACTTGCGCGCAACAGGGATATTGTTGAGGTTTATTGATTACATGAATTTTACTTCCCTTTTTGTCTTTCTGATGATAACCACTGCCATCTCATAAATCTCTTAATAAATATACCTGTGAACTATTATTTTGGAACTAGTGACTTTAGGGCACAATACCACAAATAGAGTTAGGGATTTAACTCATTAAGTATTAGGGAGGCGTTTCTGTGTTGTCTAAACTGAATTTCAGTCATATAAGTACTGTGTTTCACGAGTTACTGAAGTAGATGCTTTCTTTCTTCTACAAATGGTGAATGTATATATCTGCTTTATAGTACTTGTGTGACAATATTTCACTAGAGATATTAATTGTCTAGTGTGTATTTCAAAGGCTTAATAAATCATTGTATATTTTGTGCTTATCTGTTTAACTTGAATTATTGGTGTTATTCTGTGTGGACTCCTTGTATCCCTAGACTACACTGACAGCCCTCCCGAGACCAAGGCTTGTTGTTCAGCTACCTACACCTTGATTGGGTTTGGCTAGTCCTCAGTGTCTTCCCCCTTCAAAATAATAGGGTGGCATCCCTAGATCCACCCATCAGGGTTGATTTTGGAAATTCATCTTTACAACCTCCACCTTCACCATCCACATGTTTCTTCATTGTTGCTTCTTTTCCAACAACTCTTCCACCAACTACTTATCTCTTTCTGATATCCCTTTTTTCATATCCACCTCCCCTGATAACTTTTTCCAACCCTTTGTGTCCTTCTTCTCCTACCCCTCATGGTCTTTCTCCTTCCAGCCATCATGGTGTTTTTCTTCCCAACCTTTTGGGCCTGTCTGATCCCAACTCGCTGTCTGACTCTCCACCTAACCTTCTGGGCCTTTCTTTCCTAAGCCCTATGGGTCTTTCTTTTGCTATCCCTCTGGTTCTTTTAATCCCGCCCAACAGGTATGGCTTTCCACAACCTCCTGGGCCTTACCTGCAGCCTCCTATGTCCTTTTACCCCAGATTTCTGGACCTCTCCTCCGGTCTCAGGTGTCCTGCTCTCCCCAGCTCCAGGGACTCTCCTCCAGTTATCTGTCTCTGCTCCTTTTCGAGCTCCTTCTGTTCACCTCTCCATCTGGCTCCAAATTAGCTCTTCCTCCTAACTCTCAAGCCTTCTGTCAAAGACCTTGAACTTTCTAGGACATTGGCTGCACCTTTTAGTCTCTCTCTCCTTTAAGGGAACTATTATGTGTTTCTCAAGGTTGCAGGATTGGGGATTGTGTGACAGGCCAGCCCCTGGCAATTGTGCACAACCTTGATGTGAGACTTGGGCTTTGCTCATCCATCACCTTGGGTGGTTTCTCTGTTTTCCGAGCACTGCCCCAGCCCTCAGGATCGACTCCTTTAGCATAACTTAACTGGTTTCGAGGTGTGAGTGTGAAGCCCGTGGGAGGCGACTGATTGATTGCTCAAGTTTTTCCTCCTACTTCAAGTCCTGCTTTTTCCGCCTCTAATTTTATATAGGGTTTCTTAACCCGCACGACCATGCAGACAAAATCACCCCTCCTTGATTCCTTTAAAGTGTCGGTAGTCTCTACGGTTGCAAGGGGACAAACCCCTCCCTCTCGCTCATGTCACAGTGGAATAGTCAGTGGATCCTTCCCAAACCCGCCCTGGGCCCAGGATCACCTGGCTTGTGGTGACACTCAATTCCCTGGGTTATCCCACTATCCAACAGTAAGGAGAAGCAAATGATTTAGTTGCAGTTTATAATCTGCATCCTTCTCCAATTGGTATCCACGGGGCCATCACTCAGCCTGTTCTGACCTCTTATGACCTCGAACCCTTCCCTGTAGTCTACTTGACTGGAGACTGGGCCTGAAACACAGGATTGGTAGAGTTTAACTCCCTATTGTCCCTCTGTGCTTGAACCCCTTCTTCCCCGGGGTCCAACCCTTCCCTTTGATCCACAGCTCACCTTGTTTTCTTGGAAAGTGTGCTCTCCATCCTGCTTTCAGTGCAAGGGCGCGTTGATTGATGCGGGCTTGTTGCTGCCTAGTTACTTCACTGGCAAGAGTCCGACAGGTAAGTATAATGAGTTTGTAAAACAGTTCTCTAACTTCGTTCCTTTCCTTCCTTAGATGATGGCCGGCGTCCGGGGATGGTGACGAGCTGCTGAGATGAGTAGCGCTGAAGGTGAGTGAAAGCGGAATGTGACCCTTTTGTACTTTTATTGAACTGAGTTCTTTCTCTGTGTCTTTTAGGTGCCGTGACGTTTTCAGCATGGATGCCGGTTATGAAGAAGAAATGTGGTGAGTAAGCACGGTATGCGGCGCCTCTAGATGCTTCCACGCTAACCATGGAGTGTCTTTTCCCTCTTGCAGATGGATGTCAAGTTCTGGAGACAGAGTTCCCCCAGAGCGGCTGGGATTCAGGTAAGCGTTTGAAGCTCGTACAGTCTTTAAAAATAAGCGAAGATTTGCTGAATGCTTACTAATGCCTTTTTTCTGTTCTTTTCCCTTTTCCTTAGGAAGCGGCGTGCCTGGATGTCAATGACACTGCCGAAGATGCCCGCAGAACAGAAGGAACGATGAATGATGGGCAGAAGCACCGCAAGGTAAGGCTGTTCCTAACAGTGTTTTTGTTCTTGCAGCGCAGGCCTACTGGAGACCGATCCGAACACAGTGAGTGTCACGCTGCAGGTGCAGAAAACGCAAAGCATGTTTCTCAGCCTGGCCGTGGCTTAAATAGTCGCTGGGTATCCCAGGTGTCTCTGGGCTGAACCACACCCAAAAGACTAGACTGCACATGCAGTTCTGGGAACCGAAATATGTGGGGGCATCCATCTTGTCCCCATCAATGCACTACAAGTCCAATCCCCAATGTTATCCTATGGGAGTGAGTGAGTCTGGTGCCACAAGCGCCAAGTCTGACTCCAAGCGTGTCTTTGGAGGGATGGAGAGGCCCTTGAGGGCCATCTAGGTGATCGTGGCCTGGCTCCAGCCTGACGTCTTGGAGGGATGGGGACATGAGGGGCAGGAATCTTGACAGCACTCCCCCCCCCCAAGGCCCCTCTCAAAGTGGCTCTTCTGTCTGATCCTGGTTTGTTTGGATGGTTTTGATGAAATCGTCTAAGCAAGCGAGGTGCATGGATGTACTCATAAGGCTCCCATGCCCTGTCTTGTGGACCATACCCCTTCCAGTCTACTAAGTAGTATAATTTGGAACTGACGTACTTTGAATCCAGGATGTCCTTGACTTCGAATTCTGGCTCTCCGGCGACTACTACTGGCTGCGGTGGCGTTGCTACCCGGGTCCCAGGTTGAACAGGTTTAAGGAGAGACACGTGGAACACAGGATGAACTTGCATGTTTGACGCCAAAGCTAGTCTCACCGCGACAGGATTTATCACGGAGGTGACGGTGAATGGACCCAGGTAACTTGGACGGAAAGTTCGGGTTCCTTTAATGGACACGTGTTTAGACGGCAGCCAGACTTTGTCTCCCACTTGGTAGTTGGGGGCCTTTGCTCGGTGTTGATCAGCAAACTTCTTTTGGCGATTCGTAGCTTGAAGTAGGTGTTCAGCTGCCCTTTCAAAGGTTTGAGAAATGGTTGTGTGCAAGGTTTTGACTGCTGGCATTTTCAGGGTTGTAGGAACGTCCAACTCAGAAGTACCTGGGTGCCTGCCGTACATGATATAAAAGGGTGTCTGCCCAGTGCTGGTGTGTAGGGAATTATTATAAACAAATTCAGCTATCCATACATAATAGGTCAAACCAGCTTCCTTCAGCTTGGTGTAACATGCAACGCAGATACTGCTCGAGCGTCTGATTTGTCCTTTCAGTTTGACCATCCATTTGGGGATGGTGACTGGTGGATAGCCGGATGTCGATCTGGGCCATAGAGCAGCATTTTCTCCAGAAGTTAGATACTAATTGAGTACCTCGGTCTGAGTCCAAAACTGAAGGAAACCCATGGAGCCGTACAATGCCTTCAAGAAATACCTTTGCCAGAGTGGAAGCATTTGGGAGCCCCTTAGGAGGAATGAAATGTGTCATTTTTGAAAATAGATCAATGACCACAAGAATAGTGTTAAACCCTTGACTGGGTGGTAAGTCAGTAATAAAATCGAGGGACAACGTGTGCCAGGATGCTGGTGGGATTTCCAATGGTTGTAATAGCCCAGCCGGTTTCTGCTTGGATGACTTGTTTTGAGCACACACTCCACAAGATAGGAGGAATTGGATAATGTCTTTACGCCATGTGGGCCACCAATAATTTTGTTTTACCTTGGCTAGGGTTTTAACGATTCCAGGGTGGTCCTCGATCAAGGAATCATGATAACCGGACATGACTTGTTCTCGTACTTCTTGGTTTGGTAAGAATAAACGATTCCTGAAGTAGGGCAACTGATCTTTTATCATGTAATGTTCTCATTGTGCACTCCACGCTTGTAAATGCTCCGGACTCATCAGGTTTGGGATTTCTTCATGTAATTCTTTCTGAGTTATGGTTGCTGTGATTCCTAGGAGCTTGTCACTCTGGATGACTGCTATTGGGTCAGGGGTCTGATACCCTTGCTCTTCCACCCCCATATGGGAAAGGGAATCGGCCTTCCCGTGTTTCACCTCTGGTCGAAATGTAATCACGTAGTCATATTCAGCAAAGAAAAAGAGCCCAACGTAGTTGTCATGAGGATTTGGCCTTTGGCATTTTTAGGTACTGGAGTTTCCAGTGGTCAGTTATTACGGTGAATGTGTGTCTGGCGCCCAAGAGGTAGTGCCGCCATGCCTTAAAGGCTGACTTAATGGCAAGGAGTTATTTGTCTGTGGTAGCATCATTGAGTTCAGGGGGTGTGAATTTACGCGACCAGAAGGCAACAGGGTGTAACTGGCCCATTTCGGGGTCCTTTTGTGAGAGGACGGCTCCCCTAGCCATGCTTGAGGCATCCGTTTCCACCAGGTATGGGAGATCAGGACGAGGGTGGCGTAAGATTGGGGCAGATGTGAATCTTGCTTTGAGTTCCTGGAAAGCTTCCTCGGCTTCTGTTGTCCACTGGAACATTTTGTTGCTTTTCCTTAGCAATGACGTGATGGGATGCACGATTTGTGAAAATCCTGGGATGAAGCGGCGGTAGAAGTTTGCAAAACCCAGCATGCTTTGAACCCCCTTGAATGAATTTGGGGATGGCCAGTTCAGGATAGCATCTACCTTGTGTACATCCATTCGGATTCCATTCGGGCTGAGAATAAAGCCCGGGAATTCCACCTCAGAGACGTGGAATGAGCACTTTTCAGGCTTGGCGTAGAGCTGGTGTTGACAGAGTTTCTCCAATATGGATCGGACGTGTTTAACGTGGTCCTGCTTTGATGCAGAATATACTAGAATATCATCCATGTACACTAGAGCACAGACATCAATCAATTCCCGTAGGACATCGTTCATGAAGTATTGAAATGCTGCAGACGCGTTGCAAAGGCCAAAGGGCATTACTTGATATTCGTACAAGCCGTATTTGGCGCGAAAAGCAGTTTTCCATTCGTCCCCCTGTTTTACGCGAGCAAGGTGATATGCCCCCTCAGGTCTAGTTTTGTGTAGATTTGGGCATCTTTGACTTGAACAAGCAATTCAGGGATCAGTGGCAGGGGGTAGCGTTTTTTTACGGTAATCTGGTTCAGTGCGCGATAGTCGATGCACGCTCTCAAGTCCCCCCTCCTTTCTCAGTACAAAGAATAGAGGACTGGCTGCTGGAGACTTCGAGGGACGGATGAACCCGTTGGCCAGGTATTGGTCAAGATAGGCCTTCAGGTGCTGGTTTTCTGGTTCTGTGAATCCGTAAATTCACCCACAAGGGATTTGTGCGCCGGTATCAGGTCGATTTGGCAATCGTATGGTCTTTGCGGTGGCAGGGTATTAGCCTGTTCTTTCTGAAAGACATCTTGAAAGTCCTGGTATTCACTTGGTAGGGTACCGTTTGCCATAGTCGTAAGCGTGGAGGTTCTGGTGTCTATTGGTGGTTTCTCTTGGTGATAACATGTGTGGGCGCAAGTCTCGGGAAAGGTCAATTCTTTTGCTCGCCAGTCGATTCGAGAATTGTGAGCTACCAACCATGGCATTCCCAAAATCAACCAGAACTGTGGTGCCTTAATGAGATCGAAAACAATAGATTCTTGGTGTCCATCCTGGCACAGAAGGGTTAAAGCTGCAGTGCATTGGGATACTGGACCAGAAGCTATTTCCATGCCGTCGACAGTGGTAACAGTGTCGGTTGTTGATTTAGGGCGTAACGGAAGCCCCTTCTTTGCCGGAAGATCCTGGTCGATGTAATTCCCAACGGCTCCACTGTCAATGTACGCTCTTACTGCGTGCATCCAAGATGGTTGTTGGTGATTGATCAAGACCACAGATAGTGCAAAATGGGAGGTCTGTAGTTCACTTTCTTCGCTCGACAAGTGGACCCCTACACTTGCCGGGCTGGGGAGTTTTCCGGTTCCTTGATGGTATCTTCCTTGTCCGTGGCCTCTATTGTCCTCCTCGGTGGCTTCACAGGGCACTCTTTAAGGAAATGACCTGACCTTCCACAGTACAGACATACCTGCTGCTGTCTCCTTTTATCCCTTTCCGCTTTAGTCAAGGAGGATCTGACCCCCCCGATTTGCATTGGTTCTCCTGAACCTTCCGTTGTGCGGGCAATATTGTCCTTTGAACGCACATACATAGGGCGAGGGTCCGGTCTGGTTCGATCTGCTCTTCGGTCCTGCAACCTATGATCCAGTTGAACAACAAGGAATTCTGTGCAGTCTTTCGAGGGGTTCACTACTTGTGCGAAAACATCCTTGAGCTCCCCCCGCAACCTCCGGTGACATAACCTGGTTCTCTTCTCCACTGGCCATTCTGCTTCAACTACGAGTCTATTGAACGTGGCTATGTATGTTAATAGGTCTTCATTCCCTTAGCGTAGGGACAGAGGTTCGTTGTCTAATGCCTGCCCATGAGTATGACGGGCGAATAGCTTTTCCATCTCCTGCTGAAAGCCCCTGAAATCATGCAGCAAAGGATCGTCTTGGGCCACAAAGGGTACAGACCAGTCCGCGGCGCTACCACTCAGGTAGGATAGCACAAAAGCGACCCGTGATTGGTCATTCGGAAAGGCCCCTGGTCTCCAAAGGAATTGCAGGCGGCACTGGTTCATGAACGTTGCAAACCTCTTGGGATCCCCCGTAAATCGTTCGGGCGGGGCCAAGGGAACTGCCCCAGGAAGGGTTATCTGAACGGGATTGGCTGATGGTGCTGGCATTGAGGGCACGCTTCCCAACAATGGTGCATGCCCTGCTTGTGACTGGAGAAGTTGCCTGCTTAAATCATCAGTGCGTTCTTTCACTACTATCAGCTCTCTCCTCAGGCTGTTGGTCTCCTGCCTGGCTGCATGTACTTCGGAACGTAGCTGCCCCAACAGGCTAACTGGTCGGATTCTGTCGTTATCATGACGGCCAGGTGGATTTTGATGTGAGGCTTTGCGTTCTGTAACGCTCACCTGGTATCCACGGGGACGTCACTCAGCCTGTTCTGACCTTTTATGACCTCAAACCCTTCCCTGGAGTCTACTCGACTGGAGACTGGGCCTGAAACACAGGATTGGTAGAGTTTAACTCCCTATTGTCTATGTGTGCTTGAACCCCTTCTTCCCCAGGGTCCAACCCTTCCCTTTGATCCACAGCTCACCTTGTGTTCTTGGAAAGTGTGCTCTCCGTCCTGCTTTCAGCACAGGGGCGCGTTGATTGATGCAGGCTCATTGCTGCCTAGTTTCTTCACTGGCAAGAGTCCGACAGGTAAGTATGAGTCTTTAAAACAGTTCTCTAACTTTGTTCCTTTCCTTCTTTAGATGATGGCCGGCGTCCGGGGATGGCGACGAGCTGCTGAGATGAGTAGCGCTGAAGGTGAGTGAGAGCGCAATGCGACCCTTTTGTATTTTTATTGAACTGAGTTCTTTTGCTATGTCTTTTAGGTGCTGCAACGTTTTTAGCGTGGATGCCGGTTATGAAGAAGAAATGTGGTGAGTAAGCGTGGTATGCGGTGCCTCTAGATGTTTCCACGCTAACCTGGAGTGTCTTTTCCCTCTTGCAGATGGATGAGAAGTTCCGGAGACAGAGTTCCCCCAGAGCGGTTGGGATTCAGGTAATCGTTTGAAGCTCATACAGTCTTTAAAAATAAGCAAAGATTTGCTGAATGCTTACTAATGCCTTTGTTCTGTTCTTTTCCCTTTTCCTTAGGAAGCGGAGTGCCGGGATGGGAATGACACCGCCGAAGATGCCCGCAGAACAGAACGAGTGATGAATGATGGGCAGAAGCACCACAAGGTAAGGCTGTTCCTAATGGTGTTCTTGTTCTTGCAGGAGCTGAGCGCAGAGGAAAGATGCAGGCCTACTGGAGACCGATCCGAACATGGTGAGTGTCACGCTGCAGGTGCAGAAAACGCAAAGCATGTTTCTCAGCCTGGGCATGGCTTAAATAGTGTCTGGGTATCCCAGGTGTCTCTGGGATGAACCACACCCAAAAGACTAGACTGCACATGCAGTTCTGGGAACCGAAATATGTGGGGGCATCCATCTTGTCCCCATCAATGCACTACAAGTCCTATCCCCAATGTTATCCTATGGGAGTAAGTGAGTCTGGTGTCACAAGCGCCAAGTCTGACTCCAAGTGGGTCTTTGGAGGAATGGAGAGGCCCTTGAGGGCCATGTAGGTGATTGTGGCCTGGCTCCAGCCTGACATCTTGGAGGGCTGGGGACATGAGGGGCAGGAATCATGAAACCAATTGGACTGTAATAGCTGCTCTAGGAACGGGAAGAATCGAGGCATCCATGGAAGCCGTACACAACAGGGTTGGTGTATTGTGGTGCTTGTTGGTCACAGAGCAAAGACAGCAGCTTACCAGGGTTTAACAGCACCAATTACTTAAACCTGCAAAGCTTTTATTACTGCATGTTTTTTTTTCAGTGGGAGCTCTTAATCCTTTTCTTGGCAATTTATCAACCCCCAATCTTTGGAGAATGGTAATGAAATCCTTGTTATTACAAATTCTATTTCCTGATTGTATGTCAACATGTCTGTCTCAGAAGTTAGCCATATGCCCCCGTTCTGGAAGTATTTAAGGAGGCTTTAAGAGCGCGCATTGGCCGGAGCTGAGATGGGGAATCACCCCAGAGTCATTAGGGAAATCTTTAACTCGGGTCGGTTTGGCAAAGAAGACTTCATCCTGGAGCTGACTGAGGGCGCTAGATCAAAGAACTGGCGCAAGCAGGGCAATCATTTACCATGTGCCAAGCATGTTTTTCAATTGAATTGTTTTTCTTCAAATATAATCGTTTTTTAATCCATAGATTCTGCCTTTCCAAATGTAGAAAAGCCTTTTAAGGGATTGCTATGTTTCTGCACATGGACTTTGCCCGTACATTACCTTTCACTGATGCAGATGGCATTATATATAGTGATTAAAATAATTTCCACTGCAAAACATAGCAAATGGCAAATACCATGAATCTAAATCTAAGTTCCATGTATCATGCAGAGTGAAAATGACAGTCATGTATTACTGAAAGTGCTTTTGGAATAGTAAAACAGGTGATTTGGGTCTCATTTCTGCTTTGTATAGCTAGCTGTATTTGCTATAAAACCATAATTAGCTACTGTCATTAAACGCCGGAGTATGCTTGTGCATCATATCTTTCGATAATGGTATCCGGATGCTTCTTTACCACGCCAATAGTAAAGCGGCTCATTGCTGGAATCAGACTTATTCCTTTTCAGATCATTAATGTTAAAATAAATGATGTTTGTGAATTACTGTGTGCAATGCACAAAGCAGCTGTTCCAAGCCGTAGTTCTATGTTTCCAGCAAATGATATGGTCGTAGGGTAATCTAAAAAGGACCTGACACAATTGCAATTTCTCCAAACTCATGCAACAAGACTAGGACCTGGCATTAAATAACTGGCCATATTTCCCCTATCCGGATTTCCCTCTATGGTCTAGCGGTGGCCATAATGTGCAAAGCTTCCTGGTCACATGGCAGAAAGTATGCATACATTAATTGCTTTTATTTGATGGTACTCATTGTGTGGCCTGAGGCATGTTGACGATGGGAGAAAGTACAATCCTTTTAACAGAATTAACAGATTGGCATAGAAAGTAAGAAATCCGAAACTATATAAAAAAATCAAGATTATAAGACAAAGGGGCTCATTTTGGAGTCCTGTGTAATTCGGCGGCGGGGACCCGTTACATGTAGACTTACATGTAGGCGCGTCGATGGTGCAAAATTTTGGTCATTTGCACGGCACAGTGCAAAAGTGCAGGGAAAAAGGCGGCATACAACTGTGTAAACTGACTTTTGCCCTGCACATTTGCATATCAGCATATGTGGAAACCCTTGGTATAAATAGGAATGTTGGGAGTTGATAATCACAGAGTTGCACGCATTCAGACATTTGTTGGCCACGCAATCATTGAGGACATTCACATTTATACTTTTCCGGGCATCTTCCCAAGATTTCGCTTCAATTGTAGATCCAGATCTTATTCCAGACACAATTTAAGCATCCACACATATTTTCGCTTCAATTGTAGATCCAGATCTTATTCCAGACACAATTTAAGCATCCACACATATTTGGTTCTGTCTCTGCTGACCTTGCTCTCCAAGACAAGCAGAAGGCATGACCATCTGTGGTACTGGTCAATCTCACAGTCACAGCAATCATCAGTTGTATTTAGTACTGGAATGTACACATGTTTTCCAGTTATGAACAATGCAGTGCAGCAGGCTATAACCTTCTAGAACCACACACCATCTGGTTATGCCTCAATAGCGAGAAAACCGAACTTCTGTTAATCGGATCACCCAACCCCTTGGGTAATCTTGACAAGCAATACATGTCCTTCATTGTCGATAATATACCCATCAAGGTATCCCATTACGTCAAGATCCTCGGCGTGTACCTCTACTCGGATTTGATTATGGATAGACAGGTCAATGCTATTGCATCCTCATCAGCCTATTACTCCAAAGTACTCAATGCAGCTAGACCCTGCTTATCTCGCCAGAACTGCCTTACCATTGCTAGGCCATTAATTGGATCAAGACTTGACTACTGCAATGCCCTCCTTGTAGGAACCTCCTGTAAAAACATGGCTTGTGCGGAGTGGTTGCAGTCCTGCAGTCACTCTACTCAAATCCTGTTATGAGCAGAGTCTTTCTGCTCTGTCTACCCTTGCTGGTTGACTGGGAGGAGCTGCTGATAAAAGCCCAGTTTGACCGCAGAGTGGTTGCTGAATGGTGCAGTCCTGCAGTCAATCTACTCAAATCCTGTTCTGAGCAGAGTCTTTCTGCTCTGTCTACCCTTGCTGGTTGACTGGGAGGAGCTGCTGATAAAAGCCCAGTTTGATCGCAGAGCGGCCGCAGAGTGGTTGCTGAGTGGTGCAGTACTGCAGTCATGACAGGCAAGACTGCAACGGCAACAGAGGAGTTTGAGGAGTGCCGCCTAAGAAGCACCAGACTCATTCGAGACGGCGCGTCTCCACAAGACAAGGAGAATGAGGACCTGGCTGATCCTGAAGATTTCATAGAGACACGAGGTAAAAGGAAGATGGGCACAGGTTTTGTGCCGCCTTCCGCAACATTAAGACCAAGGCAACCTTGCATCCCTGTTTTAAAGCCCCCTTTCAGCATTTCCAACATTACCAACATCCCTACTGAATTGCTGCACTCTCCAAATAACTCAAACATCACACCTGCTAGTGCCCCCCGATTCTTTTCAACACCTGGAACACTGAATCCCCGGCTCGGCCTGTATCTGATTGCAGGCAAACCTTAGGGACCCCAGTGCAGAGGGGGGGGAAAGGAGGCGGTGGGAGTAACACAGAAACTGTGACGGAGCCAAAAACTGGAATTAATGACCTTAATATGGACCCCAATGACACTACCGTGCCATCTGATGTAAACACTATGCCTGATTACAAAAATGGAGCAAATGTCCCTAACATTGATACTAACGTCAGCTCTACGCCACCTAACAATGTAAATCAACCTGCAGTGAACGACAAGAGCCACTACCAGCCCCACTCATCAACAGCCCCCTACCAGCCCCACTCACCGTACCTGTTGCTAAACTGCCGAGGGAGGCTTCGCCTCATGATCCGCCGCGGGGCCGTGGGCGTGGAGGGGCTTTGGGGTTGTTGGAAGGGCCAGCTACAGTCTTGGGGTCCTCGGGCGAGACTGTGCCGGCTGCAGTGGCGCTCCCCGTTCTGGGGGGGATGGCGTTGGCAGTGGATATCCATGTGCCTGAGGAGTGAGCGGGCCTGGGCGTGTTGGGGGGGGGGGGCGCAGGGGACTTGGACTGTCGCCACGGGTGGAGGAGGGGCACCGGCAGGGAGATGACGCCGTGCTCTGTGCTCTTGGCACTGCGGCTCCTGGTGGAGCGTTGCCCGCGGGGGCCACCGCCACTGCTGGTTCGGGCTGCGGGGCCCCTGGGGAGGAGGGGGGTCCCCAGTTGGCCAGGCCGGCGGCACATGTGGAGGCCCCAGTGAGGGTGGGGGAAAGAGGCCAGGATTGCCAAGCCGTGGCTGAGAAGGGAGAGGAGCTTGCTGCTCAACACGGAGCAGGTGGGGCCACTGACCCTTGCTTGCGGCCCAAAGGTACTGACGAGGTCAGGCAAGCTAAAAGAAAGGAACGTGCTATAACAGCACTGAAATAAAAGAAACTGAATGGGAGGAAACACACCACAAAACCCTATTATAGAGGATCAAGTCAAAAAAGTAAAACAATCAAAGCACCCTCCCATAATCAGGTGGCAAACTTCTTTAAGAAACAGGGAGTAAGTACTCCCATACCACAAAAAGAAATCTCGGATGGAGAGCTTCTGGAGGAGTGGGTGGTGGTCGAAGAGTCCATTTTGATAGAACAAACACCAAACGGCAAGGAGGAGAGGGGAGTTGTCAAACATAGGTCCATGTCCATACCACTACAACTTGAAATGCCATTAAAGTGGCATGTTGCGAAACCCCCTCCTGCCTCGCCTATTCCCCACCTACCTGCACTGACGGCAGGCTTGCTGCCACCGGAGCTTAACCTGTCTATTGACAATCCAAAGAGCACACCCCAGCCCTTGGAGGAGATAGAGGACCTGAATGAGGGGCTTCCATGCGGATACCCGCAGGGGGAAACCTCAGGGGAGTTTCTCCATGACCATCAGAAGGAACTAGGAAGCCCTCTGAGGTGTAATGAGGCCCCAAACCTACCCAAAAAAAACTTGGTAAAGACACCGCCCTGTGGTACCCTTGGAAAAACAACACTGGCACACGAGGTGTGCCCTACTCCAAGTAGACCGATGGTGGGAAGAGACTCACTACAGGGGTGGTGCAAAGGAAACACCACAAAAGAAAATAGATCTAATGGGAATAATGTCCACAGTGACGATCGCACTTGCTCCCTTTAGCAAATTGTATGAAACCCTGAATGATTCTGTGAGAGACCAAGCAGCAATCATGGCCCTAATGCATACCAAATTATTATACTTAGAAAAACACTTATTGATTAAAGAAGTGAGACAAGAAAACACCAGAGACCAAGGATCATCGTGCTCACTTGACTTGGAGAGGAAAACACAAGGAACCCATACTAGTGGCAACTGCTAGAACAAAAACAGTAATTTGACACTGGGCCTGGAAGGAAAAACACAAGGAACCCAGACGAGCGGCAACTGCCGGAACAAAACTAGTGACCTGACATCTGGTGGAAAGAAGGTGGCAAACACACTGGACAATGGCTGCATCAACATGGACTGCTCGGGAATAACTCCGATTACAGCAGAAAAGGTGACGGGGGGCAGACCCCAAACAAAATCCCTAAATATAAAACAGAAAGAACTTGAAAACTTCTTCAACAAGAAGTCTAAACCAGCGGACAAACCAAATCCAAAAGCAGTACCAAATCCTGACAAAGCAGAAGCCAAGAATGTAGTCTTAAAGATACTGACCCCACCAGAATTGTCAAGACGTACTGCAACAGCGAGACGAAGAACTGGGGCCAGCGACACCTCCAATGCAAAACCAGTGGGAAATGGAGAGTCAAGAAAAAGAAAATTCTCGGAGGAAGAGAAAGTGGAGGAAGAGTTCAACTCTATGGAGGCTTTATTGAACCTAAGCACATATACAGTCGAAAATTCAGAAACAGACATTCTATCTCCTAGATCACAAAATGAAAGCGTGTCTAGTTGTGCCAAAGCACCGGACCCTCATCCAGGGAACCAAAGGGGGAGAAAGCATAGTAAAGATCAATTCAGAACTATGGAAGAAAAAAGGAAGGCTCTTTAGCCTCTCCCACCCAAAGCTTCAAAGACAAGAAGAGAGAGCAACCTTATGATAAACTCAGTTACGTTCCAAGCACTGGTCGCAAGAGGCCTCTGCAGAAAGAGATCAAAGCCAGGAGGAATTCAGAGAATCTTCCTAGCAATAGTCATCGAAATAAAGTGAGAGAACGAAGCAGGGGCCGATCGATGCAGGAGAGGAGTAAGGAACGGCCAAGGCGTGGAATGAACAAACGCATCACGACAGACTTTTACATCTTCAAACTGGAGAGAGGGATAGAAAAGGCAGACAATTTCACGCTAAGCAGGAACACATTGCTGCGTATCTTTGACCAAGTCCCAAACCTACGGCATCTGACCTGCCAAGACATAAAAATCATCGAACCATGCGAGAAAGGACGGAGTGATCGGGCCTACCGACACATATCATCTCCACTAATAAGTAACATCTTAAAGTCAGAGACAGACAACCTCCGGCACCTGGGATATGACCTGGAAGAAATTCAGGACATTCGAAAACAGAGGAGTCATCGCCTGCATAGAAGCTCAAAGACGAGATCCTTAACCAGGAACAAGAAAACAGCGTTTGAACAAAAACAGCATAACAAAGACAAAGAAAATCGTTGGCTGAGTCAAAAGTCCCAAACTGCACAAATCAATTGAAGAATGCATGGCTCCAACGGGTCGAAGGAAAGGAAGAGGAGGGATGAGTCATCCTATCAAGACAGCAAGAAACACTCAGAGGCCAACCGACCAACAAATCCGGAAAGATGGCCAAAAGGCCCGGGAGAAAAAATAAGAATCACAATAGCGCTAAGCCCGCTGAAATCTTCCCGAGTGGAGAGGGGTACTGAATTTAGGAGCCCGGCCCTACAGCACAACCGGAAGTGGATATCAAATACACGACAATATGGAAATAAAATCTAGCAATTAGTGGACAGAAAACCCTCTTCGAGCCAATTGGCGAAGCCGTCCCCCCTGACAATGGGATCATGGAACACCCGAGGGTTTTCTCACCTGACGACAAGTTCAGATGTCAACCTAGGAACATTTGATATCCTGTGTTTACAGGAAACGTGGCAGTTGACGAAGCCTTACCTCGATGGATACACCTTGACCTTTACCCCGGCAGAGAAGGGAGCCACTGGAAGGCCAAGAGCGGGTCTTCTGACGGCAGTAAGATCGGGATGTGGTTTAGTGCTTCTGGCGGAACTACATCTCTCTCCTCTCATCCAGGCTACTAGACTAGGGTGGCCACCAGACAGTGGTGAAACGGGGAAGGAAAACCCTAAACAAAAACGCCTAGTCATTAATACATACTGGAATCCAGCAGAGATTGCCACTGATCATTAACAAAAGGCTAACGACAACCTCCTGGGGGAGGAAAGCAAAAGTCAACAACTCACCCACATCATAATAACTGGAGATCTATATTGTACTATGGTAGATGATGCAACCTTCATGTGCATGAGATCTACAATGGATGGGGACAGAGCAAAACGATGGGGTAACCTGATGGACAAATGAGACCTGCATAATCTGCACTGGATACGCTCTAAAAAAAACAAGGAGATTCCAACGTGGCAAAGAAGTGATCAAAAGGGGACAATCGACCAGACTATCGTATCGAGGGATCTGCTGAGTATGATCAAGTCTTTTAATGTGGTCAAAACAGACAACAGCGACCACAACATCTTAAAAACGACCTGGCACCTTCATAGACCAGTGCAAGACCACATGTTTCAAGGTTTGGAAACAGGCCCGAGTGGCAGCTGCTTAAGGTTAACGGCGAAAGCCAT
Organism: Ambystoma mexicanum; assembly: GCF_040938575.1. NCBI lineage: Eukaryota > Metazoa > Chordata > Amphibia > Caudata > Ambystomatidae > Ambystoma > Ambystoma mexicanum. The sequence goes on from NC_090934.1 coordinate 1,191,030,858, forward strand.
CAGCGAAATGACGAAGGCCTACAAAAACATCAGCAATAACTTAATGGATAAGCCAACCGGAGCTGCAACAGTTGACTATGTGCCGTTGCTGGAAATATATACCGCAGACCAAAGCAACAAGGGGGCCCTACGTACTTAGCTAATAAACACAGCTACAACATGGAACTGGTAAAGCAAAGAGCGTCCATGAGAAAAATCTGACGAATGGCAAAAATTACCAACTCAACAAAGTTGCAAACGAAATACCACCTAGCTCAACGCCAGTAAAAAAACTGGGTGAGACATCATCGTGCAAGTCTTTTGCAACACGACGCAGAACAAATGCTGCGCATACTTACGAAGAAAAGCAGCAAAGAATTCTGGTTGTTAATTCATTCGAAAACATCAAGCACTCAGACCAACCTACAGAACAATGTCAGCGAAGAGAAATGGGTGGATTTTTTCGAGTCACTGTATAAAAAGGAGGAGAGGCAGTCACCGAACATCCGTGGGCTTCAAGCGCCAAACTGGGAAATACCGTGCAACTGTGATTCAATTACATCAAAAATCAATAATTAAAAAAACTCTAGAGCGCCAGAGCCGGATGGCATCTCTAACACAGACCTGAAGAACAACGTTGACATCTGGGCCCCACTTATTGGTCAGATCTTTCAGAACTGCAACACCACCAAAACTGTGCCCCCCTCCTGGAAGACTTCAAACGTGGTCTCGATCTTTAAAAAAGAAGCAAAAGAAGATCCAAGAAATTACTGCCCCATAGCGCTCTTGGACGTCATCAGGAAGGTTTTTGGATCTTGCGCTTTGGATGGCCTGAACACCTGGCTGAAAGAATCCAACTATAGAGACCAATTCCAGACATGGTTTGTTAGAAACATCGGCACCACAGCGAACATTCTTGTATTATGCTCTCTGAAAGCAAGAGTTCAACAAGGAGCGCAGCGAATATTCATGGCCTTCGTCGACCTCGTGCAGGCGTTCAACCGTGTGAGCCGAGAACGCCTGTGGGCTAAACTAATTGGCAGGAACTGCCCAGAAAAAATCTTAGCCCCAATCAGAGCCCTTTATGATAGACACCACTATGAGAGTCCGTCTGAACGGTGCAGGGACTCTATCAAAGGTAATTCGCACTGCCCGAGAAGTAAAGTAGGGCTGTCCATTATCCTCAGCACTGTATAATGCCTATATAGCAGATCTGGAAGACGAGTACATTACAACTAGGTGCTTTCCCCCATCGCTAGGAGGAGAGAAAATACAGAGACTCCTTTATGCGGATGACATCATCCTACGAGACCAGACAGCGGTAGGGCTCCAAAGACAGCTGAGCAGCTTGCTCTCATACCTGGGAAATAACCACCTAGAACTAAACAAAAGCAAAACTAAGATCATGGCCTTTGAAACAAAAACTCGAAAAGCAGGCAAAGAAAAATGGAGCGTGGAAGATGAGAAAATTTAAATTGTGAAGAGCTTTAAATACTTGGGAGTGACGCTAAGCAACAGTAGTACAGAAAGACCAATGCAGGAGACGTTAATAGCAAAAACAAAGACTTTGTCATGCCAAGCACGGATCATTGCCAGGAAATATGGAAAGTTCTCTCTGATTCCAGTGCTGTCTTTCTTGAAAGCCAAGGTCGTCCCGTGTATAACTTACAGAGTTGAAGCCATGACACAAATCCCGAGGCAGTTCTGTGACCGACTGGAAGGGCAATTTTGGAAGAAGGTGCTGGGGTTGCCAATGTCTGTCCCTATATGCCACATCAGACAAGAACTTTGCCTATCCTCTCTGAAGGGGATTGTGGCTAGGAATACCCTGATGCTTTTTAGGAAAGTGATCATGGACTCTTCAGCGCCCGTTTTTGAGATCTTGAAGACCGAATTATCCAGCAGAAAAAACAAAATATTAGCATCATGGGCAGAATACTTTGTAAAACTGCTAGAAGAGGTGGCCCTGACTAGAGCACCTCTAATACAAAACCCAACGAAGGTAGTGAAAAAACTGATTGAACTAGACTGGATCAGAACTCAGGATAATGCTGCCTCATATAAATCAATTAAAAACTTCCCCACAATCCCAAAGAGAGTTAACGAGGTCAGAGGCTATTTAAAAAAATTCCCGGATAAACAGATGCGTAACACCTTTCTCAGAATGAGACTCAACCTTCTAAAGACAAACGAGATCTTGGTAAGAAGAGGCGAGTCATCTTCAGACAAGTGCCGATACTGTAATACCCAGCAGGTGGAATCCACCCGACACCTTCTGTTAAGGTGTAAGGGAACCCAAGAAGCAAGAGAAATCTATCTAATGAAACACCTGAGCAGCTCAACTACAGCTGACGAAGAAGACTGCTGGAACGGTCTGCTGGGTGGTGAAAAAACTGAATGGACAGTGGCGGTAACCTTGTTCTTTAAACAAATTGGCCTCGTACAGGAGCACAAAATGAGTTCAGGAGACAAAAGGATAACAATGGACGCCGGCATAAGCCGATGCTTAAACACTTAAAAGTGACAAAGGAAAAAAAAAAGAAAAGAAAAAAAGGAACTATTCATTTTAAATTGGAGGGATGAATCTTTTGTAAAAATTGTAAAATTGTATTACAATTAAATCAAATTTAAAAACTTGTTCAGAACAACGCCCTTAGGGTGGTCACACGAACATCAAGGAAAGACCACATCTTTCAAGGAAGAAGGAAGGCTCACTGGCTCCCCATCAAAGAGAGAATTGTTTTTAAAACCCTTTCCCTCAAAAATAAATGCCTCCACGATCTGGCATCCCCTACTTGGTCCAAAGAATTGCCAACCACACCTCTGCCAGACCTTTGAGAAAGGATTACACCAACAAAATGACCACTCCCAAGACACGAATAGTCTTTGCCAGAGGCAATAGCTTCCCCACGATGGCCGCTTCACATTGGAATGCCCTTCCCACTCAACTGAGGATGATCGACTCTCACGTGGCATTCCACAAAGCGATCAAAACAAAGCTCTTTGTCTTATTGTGTACTCTGTACATCTCTCCGTATTGTGGCCGGATGTTAGCTGTTTTCTGAAAACACCTTAACACACTATTGTAATGATGACTTATGTATGCAAACTATGAATTTCCTCCTTTACTTATGTTGCTATCACCAATGTATATGCAATGAAGAGACCACCTGTCGTTTTGTAACCACTCAATCAAGCTTACGTACAATCTCCTGTAACAGCGCCTCGATGCCTCTGGGTAACAAATACAAATAAATAAGGCTTCCACTAATCATTGTAGCCAACACAGCCCACTGGGAAAAGGCTGCTTCTGGAGGACCCTAACACTGTGAGGTGTACACTTGCAGGGGCACACTCAGGATTCACTTCCCTGGGTGGGCCTTAGAGGAGGAGAGGGAAAAGGTTGGGTTAACCGGTCAGACGAATGCAGAAAAGAAGGGGCTTCCTGTCAGAGTTGCAGTTTAGGACCGCAACATCAGCCTGGTAGTGTAAAACCTATAGCTCCTTGTGTGCAGCCCACGTTTGTGCCTAATATCACTGGAGAGAATATCTGCATGGTGATCTGATGCAATGCCTGAGCTCTGTGTAGCCAGCCATGGCAATTCTCCTTACTTTAATTAATATGGCATGCTTCCACTGTCAAGCAAGAGCGGGCCAGCAACAGGGTCATGCCAGAGCAGGAACAAACCACACTGCACTTTCAAGACTGGAACTCCACACACATATCCACCTCTTGAACATACTGTATTGCCGAAAACTCCACAAAGAGGTTTAAATAAATAACTTGTAGTCTGCATCAGAGTAACATCTTATATACCGGAAAATAGCTGCTCAGATCTATTTAATTTGACGTATGTGGATTCATGCATCACACCAGGGGCCAACAAATAACCTTATGTGAAAAATATCAGTTTAACAATATTCATATTCATCATCATCATCATCATCATCATCATCATCATCACCATCATCATATCAATCTTTATTCGGCCGAAATCACAATTCAATCATCAACATGTATGCCATTTGAATAATAAAATATTACATTGAAGTTGTAAAATATTCATATTGTATTGCCATTGGTGCCTGTGTTATTCAAGAGAAGCATGTTTCTGATTGGGTGAACCTCCCAGCCTGAGAACTGTTTCCAGAGACGGTGTTTCTGATTGGGTGAGCCTCCACCCTGAGAACTGTTAAGGTCGCAGGAAGGTCATGTTATCTCATGTTAGGCGTGAGTATTTCAGGCAGTTATGTTTTTGTTTGCATCCCGGTCCTTTGACCCCATTGTAAATGCAAAACTACAAGCGCACAAGTCCCAAAACGCAAAGGAAATACAGGAGTGTGCGATCTCTCGGCTAGCGCACGTCGATGTAGATATGTCTCACCATTAGTTCAGCAGAGCGTCCCGGGTGTTTGGCTGCAGCGTAACATCCGGATCCGTTTTGCACCTCAGGGCAGCCAGGCAGCCTATGGAACTTGTGTTTGTGGGCTGTAGGAAGCCACATCAGAACATGGGGCCAGCATGGTGGAGTGAGTGGAAGGTAAACAGTTAGTTGCAGGTTTCAGTTGGGGCTCTACATCAAATTGGGTTCCTTTTGGCAGTGAAGATGACTTAGTTGTGTATGTTTCAAGAAGTGTGCTGGCCTTTCTGTTCATGTGTGTAGATGGCTGAACTGGCAAACCTAGGAAGTTAATGTTTCATGGAAGTGATTGCCAATATTTGCCCTTGCGGCCACTTGGCTCCTGCCAAAGCAGTTTTCCATATTTGCAAGACTTAGTGCAAAACAAACATCATTTAAAGCGGCAAACTTGCAATCACCTCCTTTTTGTACTATGGTTTGCAAAAAAGTGCATATCCCGCCTGCCTTTTATGCATGGCAGACAGCATTTACAATGGATTCCTGTGGAATGTGTCTGATTTTACCAAGGGCCAAAACACAGGCACATTCCTAGGGATGCCATGCTTGTGTAAAACCAGGCGGTTTTGCAAGCAGAGAAGGAATGTGTGGCAGAAATGTATACCACTGTTCCTTGCCCCCACTCCAATGCAAACACAAAAACAAATCCCTGCAGGTACAAAAGGTGTTAAGACAGGCATAACATATTTACACCTGTCCTTAGCACCTCCTTTTAATCTTTGGAACTTGGAAATTGAACCTCTGTATGTATTTTTTTTACATCCTGCATCAAGTGCCCTCATTCGTGCTGATCTCTTCATTCTCTTGAAACCATCAAATTATTATATATTTCTTTAAATATTTGTCAAGGGAATAACTGCAATGCTCACATTCAATGCTGTTGTGTCTCTTATGCCCACCACAGTGGGCACCATTGGATGGGATTGGGAGGAGGGTAGCTCCTCGGCACTGCACAATTACCTTGCGGGCCCTGTTGAACATTAACCTGATTGCAGAATATTACCCCAGAAGGCTTGCTACATATATTGTGTGAAGGAGTCCATCAATAGATTGTGCAGTTCACTCTCAACAGGGGCACATGAAGTCCATTGGCCTGCCAGCCTTGCCAACACTTATAAGTGCCTCCCACCAACTGGGGGCACTAATCTCAGATCATGTGACCGGGGTCCTGAAGCCGAAAGCGGCAGTCATCGTAAGGCGACTTTGCCCTGTCTCGTAGTTTAGTAGCTCCATATAAGCATCAACCCATTGGCTCTTCAGTTTAGGACGTTGAAGTAAAGGGCAAACTCCCAGCATTCTTTCCTCAATCTCCTGCCTATGAGTCTTTTTTCTTGTGCTGTGTCCTGCTACTTGTCTGTCAGTACTCATTATTGCATCACCCTCACCATGCAATTCCCATGCTATCTCTTCCTTTCCCTCCTACTTCTCTCTTCACTCTCCTCTGCTCAGTACCATCTCAACTGTCTCCCCATCCCTATCATCTCCTCAATGCCAGCCCTCTTATCACTCCGCTACTCTCTCCAGTCACAGAACCTACTCCAACCCCAGCTTTCATTGCACTTCCTCTTGTCGCATATATCCCGAGTGCCTCTCTATTTCTCAGACTCAACAGCGCGATGCTTCTACATCTCACTTGCTTTCCATTGCTCTTTGGAATAGAACATCTTTTACCTCTGACTTTTTCTTTTCTTATTCTCCTTCTCTTTTCCTCATTACCCTTACCGAAACCTGCATCTCTCCTACCTGATTCTGCAACCCTTGCTGCCCTTCATGACCCTGCCTACATCTTCACCCACTCACTCCGCCTCACTGGCAGGGGTGGTGGTGTATGACTGTTTTCATCTCCCAAACCTCCTATCTCTCCTTCTCCCCTATCTGCTGCTAATTTTCCCTCTTTCGCATACACTATTTCCATAATCACTGCTCCCTACAGCATACATATTATCTCTCTTGGCCACCTGGTCTGGTAGATCAATTCTTCGACCACCTCTGCCATCTAATTGCCTTTATTCCTCCCGATCAGCACCTAATTGTTATTGGTGACTTTAACATCCCCTCCCTCACCCGCTCTATCCATTGACTTTAACTATCTTCTCCTTAACCACTCACTCACTTCTATCCACTCTCTGACCATCCACTCAAATGGAAACTCCCTCGACTGTATTCTCATCTGGTCTCAACTCTCCATCTCTAATATCCCACCGTTCCTTCTCCCTCCAGTCACTCTGTTTTTTTTACCTCAATCTCCACACCTTTGTTCTCACTCTCTCCATCGTAAACTACTGATACTAAGCACAAGTTTCCCTCCTCCAAACTCCCTGACTACCTCTCAGACCTACACTACTCTCTCTCCTCCTATGCCGGACTCACCTTTCCATCCACTGAAAAAGCCTTCACTAACTTTAACACTGCTTTCTGTGCTCCCTTGTCCTCTTGCTACCCTTTCCACATTCACTCCTAAATCGTCCCCTCGATGGCCCTGGATTACACCTCTCATCCACACCCTGAAAACAACAATGCAGGAACAGCTTCTTAATGGCAAAGATCAAGACACTCCTCAGACCTCCAGCTCTATCTCGCCACTCTTCAAAACTACTCCTCTGCTCTTGACTCTGCTATGCGTGACTTCTATCCCTCTCATTTCACTTAATCTCAATCGTGTCAACCCAGTCGCCTCCAAAAATCCCTCAGCTCAATTCTCTCACCTCCTAAACCCTGCCCCATCCCCTCCACTCTTTCTGCTCTCTACTTTGCTTCTACAATGTATACCATTCGCAGAACACTCCCTACTTACCTTATATCCCCTCATCCGGCTACCTTTTCCCGACTACTCCTACCCTTCGCTCCTGCTATGTGTCTTCCTTTTCACCCACTAACCCTGATGAGATTCATGCCTTACTCCTAACCCTTTATGTTTCCTTCGCATCAGAGAAAGGTCCCTTGCTTAATTTGCTCTATACGTTGCCCCTAGACACTTTCAGGTGTCCTGGAACCCCTCCACTCACCCTGCCCCCTAACCATTGGAGCTCCCCAAGGGTCTGTCTGTGGTCCACATCTCTTCACTCTCTATACCTCAGCACTTGGCACCTTGATCTCCTCTTACGGCTTCTCCTATCAACTCTTCGTTGACAACACTCTTTTCCCTCCTCATCTGAGGAGCTGTTGTCGAAAATGTCAAACTGTCTCTCTGCTATAAAATATTGGATGATGTCACACTCGCTCATGCTGAACTCCACTGAGACTGACGCTCTCTACTTCCGAGCTAAACAGACTATCTCTTCCTCTCCCCCTCTTCTCGCCCGACTATCTTACTGTACTTCCGCTCATAACCTTGGTGTCATCTTCAAACCATCACACAACTTCTTGCTCTTCATCTCTATATGTGCCAGACTCAACAGCCTCAATATGAGAAAAATCTGTCATTGTCTTCCTTTCAATACTGCCAAAGAAGCTAATCTCCTCCTTTGTCTTTTCTAGATCTGACTACTGTGCCAGTCTCCTCTATGGCCTTCCCAACTATGTTATTTCACCTCTGGACAAAGTCCTCGACTTTGTGGTCCGCAAACTTTTCAACCTTTCTTGCTTTACCTCTACCTCCTCTGCCCGTCGCCAGATTGGCTGGATAGCTATGAAACAAAGAGCTAAGTATAAAGTTCTTCTCATCATCTTCAAAACTATCCATGGACTTTCCTCGCCTTGCCCATCTGCTTATCTCACTCCCTACTCTCCCCGTTGCTTGTTATGATCATCCTCGGTTCACCTCCTTGCAACTACTGGAGCTCCCTATGCTCCCTCTCATTTCCTCTATCTCCCTCTCCTTGCTCCACTTCTCTGGAATGCCCTCTATACTACTCCAACTCTGCCACTATTTAAATACAACCTCAAATCCTTTGATCCTTCTGAAGAATCTGTTTACTAGCACTCTACATTACTCCATCACCTTGCTAACATCTTTCCCTACCCTCACGGACAACCCCACAGCACTTTTTTTTCACCACTCCATCCTTATTTTAGCACTTGCTCCACCATCCTGTTCCTATATTATTCTGTCCTGTTCTCATCCCTGGTTTATATTTCCACCTTCCCCTGCAACATCTGCCACAAATGTCACGCTCTCTCACCCCATTGTCAAGATCCCATGTCCACTGCTCTGTTATCAGTGTTAAATTTTGTAAGTGTTTTTGCGCCTGTGATTTCTATAAATAAATAAATAAATAAATAAATAAATAAATAAAGTGGAACTGCCGCTATCAGTTTTGGAACTAATTTACATGAGGGCACTCACTGCACCATCAAATCCCTCCTGTATATAACTTTCAGTGGAGGCCTTTTTATAAAATCATGCATCCCCAGCATCTAAAAGACCTGTCATCTCTTTATGGTCTGCGCATCAGAGGCGTTGCTAGGTGGGGGCTACGGGAGCTATAGCCCCTGGTCTTTTGGTTCTAGCCCCGCATACAATCTCAGGAACTGCAACCAAAAGGCTAGCTAGCCTGAGTCCCTACAGTTTCGACATTAGCGTAGCCCTGGGCCTTTTCCAGACCTAGCAACACCCCTGCTGCGCATAAATGGTCACAGGGAGCCTCAGTATCAGCCAACCTTCTCAACACTATGTGGTGAGGCCTATGCAGGAGGCATAGAAGGCTGAACTCTAAAAGGATTGTTCACAGATCTTTATTGATACGTGAGCCAACCAACCGGGGTGACAAATCATAAAAACAAGCCTCTCAGTCAGGGTGATTCACGTCACACCTCCGCCATTAGCCATGCAGGCTTCCCAGGGATTCCCCAACCTTTTCTTCTGAACTTCTTCCTCAGTGCTGAAGAGTATCTCAGTCATTTGCACTGTTTCTTGGACCAGCCGTTTGTATAGCTGTATAGCATTGTTGTCTGCTGACCTTGGTGAACACTCAGCATACCTCTTCATCAAATCTCAATGCACCTGTACTGCCAGCCAGACTGTTCCTGACCAGTCTTAGTTGTCTCTTTTTCCTGAACTCAGGAATCATAGATGTAAGGGCAGTCCCTTTTGGGAGCCACTGTGCCCCAGATAAAATTAAATCCGTGGGATCGTTACACTAGAAAAGAGTGTCAAATGAGGGAGTATACCCCCAACCGGGGAAAACACTTGAGCCTCTGACAAACAGGATAATTCTTGATAACACTGACTTCAGGAGCGGCTTTAGAAGCAGAGCCTAAAGTAAAAATGCAACGAGACTGACATCAGTAGCATTGACAAGAGTGGAGGTCAAATGAACAAGTTCTATGAAGAACAAGTAAGTCCAAGGAGAGGGGTTCAAGTGCACAGTGTCAAGGGAAACAGAATAGGACAAACAGACATAGTATTCAGGAACAGACGTGAAGAAGAAATTAGAACCAAAGAAGGACAACAGACATTGGGCAACAGGTGTTCACAGTGATCTGAAGCATTGGAATGTGTCTGCTAAGCTTTGTGGTGCGTTAAAATACAATATAGTTTGCGGTAATGGGTTGTCCCAGAAAAGAAAAGTTCAACATCTTGTAGAGGGTATGGACTGTGTAAGTGTGCAAGCAGTTCCCCTTTTTGTGGTCTCACTTGTCTCCATCTTGGCGACTGCGCTCGCTGCTGGGAATAGTCCATAGTACTCTGGAGAGGGCACAAGGCTTCTGGAGGACTGTCTCAGCAATGAGCAGATGAGGCCACCGCCTGAGAGTAAGAGGCCGTCAGATTATGACAGTATGCCGTTTCCCATGTCGGGGGGCAGCCCTTCCAAGGATTGCTAAGGTGAAACCCATCCTTAATGCGATCTAACCTTGCTAGGGTTAGTTGTGCCTCTAACCTTTTCCTATCATCTTTTATCTCCATTATTCGCTAGTTCAGCCTTAATGCAAAGCTTGTCCTGGTTGTGCAATCCGGAGGAGGCTGTGGGTCTACTTGTGCCACCACATCTTTGATATCTTCCCTAAGTCTGTGATATAACAGGAACATATTCGTTTTCTACGGGCCAGTCTGTATCTACTATGAGGCTATTGTGTGAAATGATGATCAACGACATTGGACTCTTGGGGCAAGGTTTACAGTTCCTAATCCTTTACCAATGAAGTTGTTTTACAACTGAATATATTTCCAATCTTTTCTTGGAAATGTATCCAATTATACTAGCTCCTGGTCATCTTTCTGTCTGAGTAGATTTGCCCTTGCTGCTACATCCTCTCTAAATATGAAATCACACATGCCGTCTTGGCTTGCGTCGTTCTGAGGGGTGCTGGCTCAGTTAGGCAGTACGAGTGGCATTGTGTCATAAGCGTTTGGAATTTGTTTGGACCTCCGAAATACTGTTCAGGAGCATCCCATTAAACTGTAAAATCTGCAGCTACCTGAACCTGTAAGGGTATTGGCACTGGAGGAGGTGCCCACTGTGGGAATTGTATTGGTTTACCTTGTGCTGAGAGTGGCTGTACCTTGCGTTGTCTCTCTTTGAAAATTGCCATAGCCTTGTCTAGATGCCACATCTTTGGCTCATAATTTCTGGATTGCCTAAATTAAATATTCCATGTTTGGGTCTTGTTTGTGCTACTCAGACACCTCAAATACACAGGCTATCACTAACGTCAGTTCTCAGTTGGAGCTTATGCAGGTGTAATACCAGCACAACTTCCCCTCTAAAGTTGTAGTATGTACAGATTGAGTACACACAGTAACACCTTGATCCCAGCAGGGAAAGAGGGTTAGGGAATCATTGATTGGATTTGTATAGGATTTTCAAGAGGACCAAAAAGAGGGTTAGTAAAAGCAATTGAATGGTTATGGGGAGGTAGGGAAAGTTATGGTTCTAGTCCTTGGTTTTCTTTTAGCGTGTCTTTGAACATCCATTCCTCATTTTCTGTTGCCTGAAAGATTCACTAAGTTGTGGTGTTCTCACGGTGAGGCACAATATACACGCACAAACACACTACAAACAATGCATGGACTATGTCAGTTCTGATTTTCTATCTCTTTCGTTCTGATGTTGTTCTATCTCTTTACTAAAGTGTTCTCTCTATTATTTCTATCTTTCCCCCCAGGTGGATCTAGGCAAGGCCGCTCCATGGACACCAGGGTTTTTTAGTTGTTTTGTATAAAAAAGGGGATAAACACAAGTAAATAGGTACAGCAGTCCTTATAAAATCCTGTTTACCCTAACTATCCCTATACAGATCTATAACTAACCCTATCTAAGCAGCTGCATAAAAGGTATTAAACACATATACAAAGAGTAAAGAGTTCACTTCAATTAAAACAAGTTCTTTAGAATGTCCCCCTAATGTATGGCAGCCTGGCTAAGGCAACCTCATTTCTGGTCCTTGCTGTTTCTTCATTTGATGACTATTGGTGGTGGTGGCGCTGGGGTGCTTTGCACCCCTCGGTATGTAGGCCATGGGCTTTCAGGGTTCATGCGAGCAGTGTGTGGCAGCAGCACAAGTCCTCATTGCCCCAGCCATGTATGCCAGAAGCAGCCCAGGTGAAGACTGCAACAGGGCGGGCAGTAGTCCTGAAGGCTAAGGGGTAAATAATATCTTTATTTTTTAATCAGAATCATTTAAGCATAATGACAATATACATGATGCCCTAAGTAATACTCTGCATTTGCATATTCCCTAAATTAGATAGCCTAAGAAGGGACATGCCTTATTAGAGTTTCAATGTCAGCACATTTGATTAATCCAGGATGGGGGGAAGGGGTGCAAGACCAGCACAGTGAGACTTATAGACATCTCCAAAATGGCCTCTCCAGTAGGTCTGAGGCTCCTGCAATGACTGAAGAAGCACATTAGGATAAGGAGAGACAAGATATGAAGGGGAGGAGCACCTTATTCCAACTGGCTGATGGAGGTTTCAAGGGGTACCACTTGCCACCCATATAATACTGTAGATGTGAGTCAGTGAGAAGGGGACCATTGCCACGCTCACAAAGTGATGGCATACCTTACCATTACTAGTCAAGGTATGTTAAGCCTTGCATTTCTTTGCCACAGGCTTCATTTAGAGGACCAGTAGTATCACTTCAGGGATCTGCCCGTCCACAGAGTCAAGGCCACTACACCAGGTGCTCCAAGTGATCTTTTCATCTGCCAGGCAACATATATCAATGCCTTATGATGCATACACAAAGGCATGTATAGGGAGTACTTTTCCGAAATAGCAGGGCTCTCTTGGCTGTCTGGTGCTGTTGATTGATCCTTCAGCTATCCCTCCACAAATACCTCCCCTCTCAAGCTCTTCACTCCTCTACCCCTAACTCCCTCAGGGTCAGTCATCTTTCAAAGAAACGAGCTGTGGGTCGATCTCTGTCTTCGGCTGGGGCCTCCCTCTGGAACAGCCTCCCTGCCACTCTAAAACTTGAGGAGAACCATCTCTGGTTCCGGAAGCACCTCAAATCCTTCCTCTTTTCTTCTGCCTTCGCTCCCCCTTTCCCCTGCTGATCTGTTCTCTCTTGGCATCGTGCACCTGGCCACCCTCTGTCCTCCGGGCTCAGGTACCTGCTCACCCTGCCACCCTCCTGCACTGCCTCCGGGCCACCCCTTGCACTGGGGTCTGTATCTGTACCCATACAGACCCCCCTTTTTCTTCCTGCACGCATCAGACCTACCCTGCCTGCTGCCTTAAACCTAGCACTTGCAAATTGCTGGCTGCACTACCACTGTTTGTTGCCTTTATTATTTATTTATTATTATTTATCTGTTTCTCCTCTGCTTCGCACTTTCCACTTCTCCCCCTTTCCATGCACTTTTCCCCTGCCCCTCTCCCATGCACTTACGCATTCTCAATGTCACTGGGCCTAGTGAGATCGCTGTTTTGTTCTCCCCTGTTCCCCTCACTTGCCTTGTCACGCTCTGAAACACTTGTGTAGGAGCGCCACAGAAATAGCATATCAATATCAATATCAATTGCACCAATGAGTCCCTCTTTCCCCCAGCAGTCTCAGAGACCTATATAGCAACAGGACAAAGTGGCATTCTGAAATTCTAAAATTGTCTGCAATACAGCAAACATCACCCTGAATGTGAGTGCCAACTTACTAGGAGCAACACAAGACCGCTATATCTACCAATAATATTCCATAGCAGAACAATTTGAGGCTGGATATTATGGAGAGACCTATGTACTCAGTAAGACTAGAAACACCACACTCAATGCACATCGACCTACATCACCAAACAAGACACGGCATGATGCTTCTATCATCCAATCGTGGCAGTGGATACTCCTTGAGAAGCCACCTACTCACTCCTTACAGAAACCCAGTGACTAGAGGCAAACAGTTTTACAATTCAGTACAATTATGAACCCGGAATCCCAAGACACACTTATGGTGCTGCACCACTCGGGGAGGAGTGCTACTTTATGCCACCCTTACCGTATTCAACAACATGATAGTTGGCTGTGCAGTGCTAGATAACATAGCTCTCAGACATGGCTAGCAAAGTAAAAGTTAGGCAGATTTTACCAATAGCCACCTGTCCCACATGTGCAGCTGATGAGCAGAGGGATGCAGGAGTTGCCTTACAGGACAACGTAATTGGGTGCTTTTTCAGCTGAGCAGACAGGTGTGCTGAACAAGTACTCCGTGATTCTTGTTCATTAAAATGACTAAATGGTCAGGCCACTGCTCGGTGACTGAAACTGACCTGCAGTTCTTCTCAAAGTTGTGCCACCCATGCATTATGGTGAAGGCCTGTGAAGCCCCTGTTCTGATGTAGGGAAATGATCCATGGAGTGGTCAGAGCAGTGTGGGGACAACATCTGGCATGACACTTTCACTATTGGAAGCAAGGTGCCAAATTCTTTTGGAACAACTTCCGAATCCCACTTTTCAGATGCACCATGCACCATTTTCCTTATGGGCGGCTACATAGCCATCTATTGATGAACTAGTTTGATTTTCTAGGCCATCCTCTCACATGATGCCGCAGATGGATGTGTATCTGTCTCTGTGCTGTGCGCTGCAGACTACAGCACAATTCTCTTTCAGGTAGCCCTGAGCCCCTTCCTGGTTGCCTGAAGTTCCTCATGGGTTACTTAGAGTCCCCCTGAATGATCTGCCTGCACCCATCAGCGTCCCAAGACTCGTCAAGTAAACCCTCAGCCAGGGTGCTGATAGAAGTTAGTGGGGGCACACTGTGAGCTGATGCTGTTGCATCTTGCCCTTCCAGGTAGTGTATTGTGTTCTGCATGGTATGTTTCAGCGTCCAATCCTCCCTGGTCAACTGGGTGTTGAGTCTTGCTGTGACAGAGTGCTGGGAAGGGTGAGTAGTGGGGCACTGACACAGTCCTCCGGTGCTTCAGTTATGTTCCTGGAAGAACAAAAGAGAACAGTAGTGCTAGGAAACCTACAGAAGGCTAGGGGCTAATTGAACTAGCCATATGAGATCACACTTGTAAAGTGAGCATATACAGGTAAAACAAGGTTTATTTTAAATTGAAAAACATAATAAAATCACAGAGGAAAAAGTGAAGACCATTATCGTTCACTATACAAAAACCATGCAAATTCAATACATAGTATAATCAGTAACACATACAGTGTTATTATATGTACTGTGAAACATTAGCAGCACATTTCTACTGTCAACACATTGTGTGCTTCTGGTTCGGATACAATTTCGCAACAAATTCTCTGAGCGACACAAATTGTACAGTATTCCAAAACTTTCCTCAGGACACAAAGGGGAGTTGTTGTCAAGGGACGTGTAGAAATGGTCTATAAATAATTGAAGGCGTCTTGGGAAACTATTCTATGCCAGCTGTACATCCATCCAACGGGACTGCGCGTAGGGATAGCCTGTACTCTGTTCTCTTTTGTTTTTCCTGTATTCTCCCTCTAGTGTCAGGCCCCCCCATCAACCAAAAAGAGGGTTTCCGCCCTATATGTCTTACCCGTTATTTTTCCTGTGCCAGCTGAGCTCTGTGAACTTGCCTCAACCTGGGTTTCTGAATTTGTGCCTATCACCTCTACTGGCACATCATCTCCCTCCAATGGCCACGTGTCTTTGTCGGGACTATGTGATTTTTTCGAAAGCAATTTCAGAGAGGCCTTTTTTAACGAAAGCCAAACAGCGAAAAAAAAAAATTCTATTTGGCAGGGTCTTACCCCAAGCACCCTTTTTTTCTATGTGTTTAAGCCCACCCCAACCCCCTCGCTACCAGTTTATTTTTCACTGTTTTGGGTTAGTTAAAAATTCTTTCTCTGAAATTGTTGTCGCTGAAATCACTGGATAGCATCTGTGCCACCGTCTCAAAGGGTCTGTCCTGTCTTTCAGCATCTTTGTTGAAAATGGTGAATGATATATTTTTGGAGGCAACCACTATATGCACACAATGCCATTAGGAACATGTCACTGTTCTGGGGTAAAATTGGCTACTGTTGTTTCACACTTACTGTTTTGTCAAGTGTGACGAATCGTGGGATTCAGTCAATTCTTCCCTGGGGGAGCCTTTCACTTTGAGGCTAGGGAGGTGAGCCTGCTACAGACTACCCTCCGTAGGGGTAGAGACAAGCAGGACCTCACTGGGAGAGACTGCCACCTTGGGGAGAAGGACTCCCAATCCAAGGAGGAACTCCCTAACCATCCCACCGATAGCCCCACCTCATAAAACCTATCAGAAGAAACCATGAAGAATATGCTTACATTTGTTGTTTTTATGTGGAGCACTTGAATAAACCTGAAAAGGAATATTTAGGTGTTATTGAGACGAAGAACAATAGAGGAATACAGATACAAACAAGACATAGAGAAAGGACTTTGACATTCTGACGTGGAAGCTCCATGGTAGCGTCATAAATCCAAGCGATGGTGACCAAACAGAGAGAGAAGTCTCAGCTGGGAGGATGCAGCTGAACCAAAGCGGAAAGCAGTGCTTCAGAAGTTGAAGAAACGCTGGAGTGTGAGGCTGGAAAACGTTCCTTCAGGAGAGCATGGAACACGAGAAGACAACGAAAGGCTTCACTACCAAGGGAGTGTCTGAGTGAGAAGTGGTGATGTGACCGGAGACCGCTGGATTGAGGAATCCATAAACAATACTGAAACCACATACCTGAGGGCACCACAAGGGAGAAGCAAGTAGTAGAAAAGCGAACCTGACAAGCATCGAAGAAGTCCCCGTGCAGACCTCAAACCTGATGACGAGATCCCTGAGTGAAAAAGATAACGAGGCGAGTGTGACCCAGGTGGGGAACCGATAATAATGAATGGACTGCTCTTAGTCGTCCAAGTAAGAACGAAGTAGGAGTTTTCACTTTTCTTTCAAATAATATAATCTTTAAAATGGAAGATCAGACTCCTTGTCCTTCTTCTGATCTGCTACACAAGACTTAACAACTTTTCATTTAAAAAACATCGAACATCATGATACAACCAGAAATAATTTGAGGAAGAGAAAAGACAAAAAGAAAACATTTGTGAGTTACTTTAAGCAATTGAATTTTAGCTATATAACATGCTGTTTCTTGCTCAAACATATCTAATGATCAGACCTCTCGCCAAAATTATTATCCAAAGTAGCGTCTATGTAAAATCCAAGTAAAGTTTTGGTTTTTAATTAGTTAATTGTACTAATAATTAAATAGTTAGGGAAAAAATTAGTCATTAACAGATTTCTTGAGAGGCATTCAGATATTGAATCATAATCCAAGTTTATATCAGTTACTGTTATATTTGTTTTAATTCTATTTATTGCTTAGTTAAATTTGCTGGACTTTGTATTGCTTATATTGTCTCATTTTACTTGAAGTCAATGCATTTATAGTGTAAGTAGCCTCCATACGCCTTCACCCACTTGTTAGTTCTTGTTTCGGTATTGCTATTTTTGATAGTTCTACACTCTTTAACACTTTTGATGTCTTGAGTCTTATGGTTTCCTTTCCAGGTTGTTTTGTTTCCAGTCCCGTCTTACGTTATCTAATTCAAGAAATATGGAAATGCTGAGTATTCATTATTAGGGCATCATATATATTGTCTTTAATCTTAAATGATTCTGATTAAAAAAATTAAATTATTAATTTCCCCAGTTATAGCTGCTTTTTTCACCGGATTTCCATTTATTAGTTTTCCTTTAACTTGTTGTATGGGCATGTGTTACCATGGCCATGATTTAATTTACTAGCTCAAAGTAAAGGACATTGATACATTATTTTGGTTAAAAGAAGGGAGAAGGAAGGGCATTTCGGGGAAGTGTGTTCAAAGCTGGTTATAGGATGTTAAGTGCCCTGCGATTCTCAACTATTACTTAAAGTGTATAATCCATCTTCTGGATTCCTGAGCGCCAGGTATATGTTCACAGGGGAGCTGAGGCACCATTTGCTTGCCTCTATTTATACTGGTCGAGGAGAGAAAAGCGAGGAAGAACTTTTCCTCTTCTCTCCTAGTGGACGCCATATTAATTAACTCAATTAAAGAATAGAAACTAAGCAAACAAGGACTTTACCGTTATTTCAATGGAGGCTGGCATTTCATGCTCTTTTTGAGTGATTGGTGAAAAGTGAAAAAGGGATTTACCACCCCTCTCATTGAGGCTGCCATGTTTATTAGCGCAACTAATGAATTGTTTCCCTATGGAGGTTGGTATATGGGTTTCCTAAAACTGGACAATGAATGGAAAGTGAACAACGAAAAGGGACTTACACACTTTTTCGTGGGGACCCACTATTTCTGCCTATTTTTATTGATGCTCCCAATTTATTTTACATACATATGAATGGACAAACAAGATTAACTCAGGCCATCACCATTAAGAAAGAAATAGAAGAAATCAGTTGACCAGAAACAATCAAGACCAGCATTGGCAACCCGAACAGTTTGGGTTTTTGCGTATGCATGGGAAAGGCACTTGCCAGGCGCTACCATAGTGTTATTAACTGGTGCAGGTGCAATATGTTATGGGTAAATGGACATCCAAATCAGTGCCTGACAAATGCCCAATGCTTACACACAAGCCAAAAAGGTTTGCTTTGCCAGTGCTTATTTTTAACAGGACTTCAGTGAAGGACACACATTGTGCTTATAAATAGAGTGGCTGAACCAGATCTGGTTAAGATATTTCTATTATACCAGTCGTGTGTTTACAACTCCAATTAAGTCATTAACTCTCAGAAGACTGCTTTGAAAAAACACTGACAGATACTTTGAGTGCAACGGTTGATGGTAAGGCTTGATTAAAGTCAGTGAAAAGAGTTCCCATGAGGAGGTGTTTTGGGCAGGGTGGGTGCAGGAACTAGGTGGGAATGGCCATGGATAGTCAAAGGGTGGACAAATAGCCAAACAACACCTACTAGCTTTGTGTCCCTCCTCATATGCCATTTCTCCCCATCTGTACTCTAATCCAATCGATTCGGCTTATAGGTGACGCTAAATCACCAGTTTATAGCCCAAACTGAAAAGTTATTGAGAAATAAAGAAACGGATCCAGTTTGTTGTGCCAAACTGGTTTGATTTATTTGCAAAATATATTTTGTTCCAAGGGTATAATCTTTCAATCCTTTTGTGACTTATCCCAATTGACATCCTAAAAAGTAGATCATCACTCTCAATATCTCATGACAGTCATTATTTAGGGGGATGTTATGGTCTCACATTCCCTTTTTATTTGAACAAAATTTCTTGGCTTGTTCCTTCTGGGATATGTTTGTTTCTCAGTCTCTTCAAAGGTTGATTTCATTCAATTGCACTTATATGAATGCCTTCTTTAAATCAAATACTTTTGGCTAGTCCCCTCTGGAATGCAAAAATTGTCTCTGAATTTCTTCAAAACTTAGGTTTCATACATGTCTAATTCTCTCTGGTTCCCTCGACACGTGTTTCTCCATCTCATATATAAAGATGGTTCTTCAGGAGGGTTGGAAAGCAAATATAAAGTGGTGCTGACCTAGAACAAGTTAAATATACATTTTTTTTATGAATAATTGCTACTCAAACTTTTGTTTAAAAGTCTTTTTATGTGATTCCTACTTCAAAAATGGCTCCAAAATTATGGAACAGTTGTACTTACTGTTGGCAATGAATATAAGATTCTAGGGTTGTTGCTCTTCAATTATATCTCTCATTATAGATTACTTGATAACTCTTATGTCTTGAAAATAGTCTTCATGCTAGAATAAATCAAAACATGTATCCCAGTTGAGCTAATAGGAAAACGTAATGTGCGTTCTTTTATATGCAACTTGTTTTTAATTAGACATCAATTGTGAACCTTTTTATGATAATAGTTCGTGTTCCAGGTTAAGCTATTTTATGGCTCTGCTTTGTCATAATTTAAATATGCAAAATCTATATGTTTGTAGCTTTATAACCATTCCCTATCTCACTTACCTGTATTTTGTATGATGAAAGATTTCCCGTGCTGTAAACTTTTCCTCTTGGCTTGATGACCGCGGGAAAACAAAGATGGCCGCTGTTTGAATAGACGTGATGATGCAGTCATGTTAATTAAGCATGACAGCGTCATCGCGCATCCTCCATTTTGCTTTGGGATGCAATTCTACTCTAATGTGCAAGCGCGTATTGTATGTTTAAAAGAGAAGGTGCTAGTGAAACCTCAACCATGATTTAGGTTGTGTTGTAATTCGCTAAATATTTTGCTAGTTTTTCTCGCCTTGTTAAAGATCTGAGTAACCTTTAAATATTGTATGCTTCGAGTAGCAGTGTTTGCTCTAATAAAAAGATGGATTGCTTGCTTCATGTTTATTTGGTCTATTGGTTTAATTGTGGTATACACTGGAGACGTTTAGTAATTGAGGCTGGACATACTGTGCATTAGGACAAGGTTATATCTTTGTCAATGACACTTAATACTATCTTGTATTTTCCATATCTGCATTTTGCAAGGTATATTCTGAAGGCTACTTTGCTAAGATCTACAGTGAAAAAGGGGCTGGACTTGCTGTGCATTTGAACATAATAATGACTGTGTCAATGAGACTTAATACAATATGCAAAATGGTCCATTGCTGAATAGATTGTAAATAAATTGTTGAAACAATTAGAGAAACATGCAAATGGATCACACAAAATTGTGAATTTCCATATCTGCATTCAGCCATGTGAAACAAGTGTCCATCAAACAAATCCATGATGCTTCTTTACATCTGAGTATCGTCTCTTTATTGCCCCCCTCTGGGGGGCATCTGGAATTTCTGAAGTCCAAAAAATGTAATGTAGTCCATAGACTTGTCACTATGATGTTGCTGAAAATGATAGGCTAAAGGAAAACGTACATCTTTGTTTCTGATTGATCTCAGGTGTTCTCCTATTCTAGTTTTTAAGGGTCGAATGGTGCTGCCTATATACATTTTGGAACAGGTGCTTTGAATCCCATACACCACATATTTTGTTTTGCAATTTATGAAATCTTGGATTTTGCGAGTTGTGCCACTTGGCATCATAATGTTGTTCTTCCCATTCTCTAAGAATGGATATACTTACAGTTTCCACATTTGAAATTTACCTGTTTTTTCTGTCCACATTTTAAACGTTTGCTTGGAAACAGAGAATTGGAAAACAATGATAGTCAACCTATCTTTACAGCCAATTAGATCAATGAAAGGGAAGTATTAGAAAAATTACTTTATCTTTTGCCAGGAGCTAAAAGTCAAACTGTTGAAGTTACAATTAAATGTAAAAATGTACACAGAAATTTAAATGTTAAACAATCTTTCATAATTTGGAGGAAAAGTATGGCACCAACTCTCACAAAAATAACTATGCAAAATGTTAAGATGGCAGCCTTACTTTTATCATTAGAAGATCAAAGTGTCCATGTTCAAGATATCATGGATGAATGACCTAAATGCAGAAGAGTAAATTACCGGGCCGCCTACCCTGAAAGCCATGTCTTGCTTTAACCCCATTTTCCCTACTGTTAATCATATTGTTATCATCTTAGAAGTATTGGGAGAATCAAATAAATACCACAAGATCAGATACAATATCTCAAAATATCTCACTGAAGGAAATACAGGCAATCTAAGCCTTACAATTACACCAAGGGATACTTATAAAAGAGGCTGATAAAGGCGGCAATTTAGTAATAATACAGAAAAAGCTCTGCAGACCCTCCCGAGTGGGCACCTTCCCATAGAATAGTTTATTTGTCCATCTTCATTCTCATTAGAGGGGCTCCCAGACCTCTTTGAGTAGTTTAGGAACTTGGGGTTTCACCCTAAGTTACCCAGGGTAATCCAGACGTGCACCCCTTGCTCACTGGGCTTAGAGAGGCACAGTTCACCTCACTAATGAGGCCCAACAAGAATGAAACACATGCCTGGAGCTGCTGTTGGCACTCTTTTTCAGAGGAGAATTGCCTAGCATTTTGGTGCTTGATTGCCCGAATGAGTGGGACCAAACAGATATGCAAATGGTTATTTCTCCTCTGTGAAAGGTACAGTGAGCTAAAACATGGTTGTAGACCCTCTCAAGTGGGCACCTTCTCATAGAACAGGTTATTTGGCTGTGTTTGTTCTTTGGAGAAGGGCTCCCAGACCTCTTTGAGTATGTTTAGGAATTTGAGGTGCCACCCCCAAATTACCCACGGTAATCCAGACGTGGCCCCCTTGCACACTGTGCTTGGTGAGGCACAGCTTCACTTCATTGATGAGGCCGAACAAGGCCAACATATGTGTCTGGGGTTGCTGTTGGTACTCTTGTTAAGAGGAGAATTGTCTAGCATTTCGGTGTATTTAACCTCCCCCTGGCAGCATCAGACTCGGACCCCACACTCCTACAATTCAGAAAAGAACTCAAGATGAACCTCTTCAAGGAGTCTCTCCTCCTCAACACCTAGGCCATCAGGTCGTCCCGTGCCACCTGACTCGCTAGAGGCCACCTGCCCCTCCTCCCTGCCACCCTGTACAGCTGTACCTCTCCTCTGTCCCTCTCTGTATCCTAACCCCCGGTGTATATCTGTGCTGTTGTTACCTCTGAAAAGCTCTTTGTTATGCATCTGTAATGTTGTATACCTCTGTAAAGCATTCCCTTGTGTATATGTATGTTTTATACCTCTTTAAAGTGCTCCGTTGCTTCTCCAAGCTAGTTCCGCGCTCAATAAATACAACAATAATAATAATAAGTATAATAATGATAATTTTGGAACGATGCCTGGGGAAAGATTTCTTTCTACATTCAGTGCTCTTCCAAGCACAACCTGCCTGCTCTTCAGCACCCGTGGCAGCATGCTAAGCAACCGCACTGAGCCCAGCTTGCCCTGTTCCATCCAATGCCATCCAGGGTGCCTCGGAGTCCATTACCTCCATTGCATTGGAACCCAACCCATATCCCTGGCCCACTGCTGCCCTCCCTGCCCTGATTGGACCTCTAACCCAGAAAGTACTTAGCTGTGTGCCCCAGGGCAGCCTTGCCAGAGTAGCCAGCTAATGGCCAAAGACAAAGGGCTCCTCCCTAGGGCACTTCCCATTGCCTGTTTGCACCCATACGCCCTGGATACCCTGCAAAGTTGTTCTACAGCAAAAAGCAGGTAAGGTGGTAGGAATTGAGAATACGGACAATGATGTGCTTCTGAAATCCTCTCGCTAACTTATTACTTTAATTACTACTAATTTAGCAGATCGTTTTGAGAAGTGACACTGTATTGAACTTACCTGATTTTTTTAGAGTAACTACTGTTGAATCTAGGTGAATATTTAGAGTATAGCCGCTATTGAATCCAGGTGAAGATTTAGAGTACAGCCGTTGTTAAATCTAGATGAATATTTAGTGTATAGCCACTGTTGAATCTAGGTGAATATTTAGAGTATAGTGTAAGGGTGCAGAAGGAGGAGACTGACACACAGGTGGGATGGGGATTGTTATAACTTTTATTCTTCAAGAAAATAAAGAGAAAACCTAACTTTCTCTATCTCTAAACGGCTTTCCCTGCCTCACCCAAAACACTAAGGTTCTGTCAGAAGGTCCGTGTAAATCAATATTCCACTGTCATGTGTCAAAAACCCTATTTCTGCCCCTTACACTTGGAACTAAACTAGTGAAAAAGTGAACTTTCTCTGGTCCAGAAGAATGACTCCCTTCTTCTGACTGAGATTAAAAGTTAACTTCCAGGTGTTGGCTTCGTCTTAAGAGAATGGCTCCCTTCCCTGGTCAAAATTGTCCTTCAACACAAAAGACAAAGTTCCAGCACTATTCTTTGGTAAACACACTGCTTATTTTTTAACCCTTTGTATCAGAAAGTCTTTATAACTTTGGTTACCAGGAGAAAGACTCCCTTTTCTTGGCATCTTGATTTTACAGATCAACCCAACCAGGGGGAATGACTCCCTTCCCCTTGTCTTGATTACCAGGTGAATGACTCCCTTCTCCTGGTATCTTGGCTTCAGAGTTCATTACAACCAGTGGGAATGACTCCCTTCCCCTGGCCTCTCTTTAACTTTGGTTTCACAGTTCAGCTCTGTTAGTCTTTCAGTTTGAGGGACCCAGACCCAGGCTTCCCTGTCTCCAGGCTTGGGCAGACTTGGTTCACTCGCCTGCCAAGTAATGCCATGAGGAAGATGGTTTCTACTCCTCTTTTATTGGTGTGCAGGTCCCAGACCCGTATTTCTCTACTGCTTTGATTTGGCAGACCTGGTTCACTCTCCTGCCAGGTACTGCCATGAAGAAGATGACTTGAACTTGTTCTCTCTTGTGGGTGTGGGACCCAGACCCAAAGTTCTTTACTGCGTTGATTTGGCAGACCTGGTTTACTCGCTTGCCACATACTGCCACGAAGAAGATGATTGTAGGCATCTTCTTTTGTGGGTGCGGGTCCCAGGCCTGACCCTTTCTCCTTCTACTTTTGGCACTCTAAATGCCTTCTTCTTCCTGAGGTGCTTCCAACTCACCTCTTCTCTGTGGGTTAAGAGTCTTCCACGACTCTTTCGTGCCTCTGCTGGGCGGACTGTGTAGATATGCTTTTGCTGGCCCGCTAGGATCTTGGTCTATTGTCCATGCCGGACGACGCCTCTTCTCGCAGTTCCTCGAGGGATGGCTTGACAACATGGTAAGTCCTTCTTTTGTTTTTATCATACGCGTACATAGAAGACTAGAAAGTTCATTCAGTTGTTCACCATTACTCTAGCTTGTTCCACACCTCCTCCTCGTCCCAGAACTTGTTAAGTAGGTCTCACTAAGGTAGTCCCTCCTCTTCCTCATCTCAATATTATTAAGTGTTTGGACTAATGCACATACATGGAAGGGTGGGATATGGAGTGGGTTTTGTGGGATAGGATGGTGTGCAGGGTGCGGGTGGGGGGTTGGCACACCACGTTCTCCCGAGATGTTTTCCCTTGTCCCCAGAGGGGAAATCTCTCCCCATGAGATCTTCGGGCTATCACCCCAGGGGGGCTATTGAGTAGCAGCCTCACCACCCTGGCCTCAGGGGAAGGGGCTCCCCCTTGTGGAGAAGTGGCAAAATCTTGGGATTTGTTACATAAGCCACTGTTGAATCTAGGTGAATATTTAGAGTATAGCCATTGTTAAATCCAGGTGAATATTTAGAGTATAGCCACTTTTAAATTTAGGTTAATAGAGTATAGCCACTGTTGCAGCTAGGTGAATATTTAGAGCTCAAGCACTCTGGCACTAAGTAGGATAAGCGCTCTGAAGTCAGCCATTTTATTTTATTGTACCCAGGCACCCTGTGAATATTGTGGAAACTGCCACTGCTCTAAAAGTAGCTGCACTCTGAAGTCAGCCATTGCATTTACTACTGCTCTAAAAGTTGCTGCACTCTGAAGTTGGCCCTTTTGTTCAAACCAGGTGCCTTGTGACGTTGCCACTACTCTAAAGGTTGCTATACTCCGAAATCAGCAATTGCGTTTAGTACTGCTCTAAAAGTTACTGTGCTCTGAAGCTAGCCATTTTGTTTAATCCAGCTGCCTTATGAAGCTTGCCACTACTTAATATGTTGCTGTGCTCCGAAGATATCCACTGGGTTTACTACTACACTAAATGTTACTGTGCTCTGAAGTTAGCCATTCTATTCAATCAAGGTGCCTTGTGAAGTTTTCCACTACTCTAAAAGTTGCTACGCTCAGAAGTTAGCTATTGTGGTTCAATTGACTCTAGTGGTTCTGATACACCACTTTGCATTTCCTCCCACAGAGAAGTTCGGATATAAGGTTGTTTACATTTTGCAGCTACCACACATCTGGCCACCACAGGGAGGCTTTCACCACTCTGAACCCGACACAACTACGAATCCCCAGCAACCTGCACCTCCCAGGCCCCACAAGACAAACTGAAATACAACCAGCCCAAAGAGGTCTTCACCTCTGTGAAGTAGATAACTAAACAGGACCCCACAAAGGGGCCAACTATAAAGGACCCCACAAGTGAAGATCAAGCCACAGATCACCACAGATCACCACAGGGAGGCTTTTGCCACTTTGAACCTGTACAACTACAACTACAAAACTACGCGACCCCACAAGAGTAGACAACTATACAGGACCCCACAAGGGATGATCAATCCACAGGTCACCACAGGGAGACTTTCGCCACTGTAAACTCGATACAACTACAACTACAAAACTACAGGACCCCACAAGGGGAGTCAACTGTAGCAATCAAACCATAGGTAACCACACAGAGGCTTTCGACACTGTGGACCCTGACCCGATTCAACTTCAACTACAACTACAAAACTCCTGGACTCCACAAGGGGAGACAAGTACACAGGACCCCACAAGGAAGTTCAAGCTCCAGCCAAGCCCAGCTGAGCTTCTGACATCACAAACGCTTTTGGGTCACCATTAATATAAATAATACATTGCAAACAAAATGGCGATGCCTTTCCAAACATGCAGAACGCTGCATTCATTTTCGATTTCGCAGGTGAATGGAGTGAAATAGCTCAGTTTTTAAACATGAGTAGAAGATTGGGCATTGTGTTTTTGAATAATGAGGCACTTGGCAATGGTACTTTTGGCTACATACAAGCAGCTTCCTTAACATCTCACATAACTATGAAGTGCAGTAGCTCCATTTATTTACGTTTTGTTTGCTTGGGCAGTTTTGAGTTGCCTCATTCTCATTGGAATAGAGGTTTTGGCTATTGATATGAACCGTACTAGAGAGGCTGGAGTTGGAACTTATGTCTCTTTTTGACAACGCTAGTCAGATTGTTAATAAGGGATGGTCACTATTTATATTTCTTTGCAGAATTAAAGAACAGTCTGTTTGCCAGTTAAATACCGATAGATAACGATCCTTTATTGATCGCTATTGATCGGATCTATGTGATCACTGCGCCGCCCGCAACTGCGATGCTGAAAATGCCGACGGCAGTTACGGCACAGCGCAGTGATCATATGGATCACTGTGCCCCCTCCCACCCCCCAACACAAACACACTTACCTTTGGCACGGCATACTTCTGCGTGTGCCGCCCGCACTCTGCGATCCCTGCATTGTCAGCTCCTCCCACTAACGTGGGTTGGAGCTGACGCTACAGGGTGCTTTTAATTTCTTCATTTTTTTGAAAAATGTTTTAACGTGTCCCCCGCTTTCCAAAATGGTAAGCGGGAGACACCCCCCGCAACCCCCAAACCCCATTACAGCGCCCAGGAAGAGCGGGTGACACCCCCGCAACCCCCGCTCTGGTTGGGCACAGTAAATGTCACCCTCATTGTGTGTGCCTCCAAAGTCGCAGTAACTGTGCGGGCGCACAAATGAGGGCGACATTTTTGTACAATACCCTATTGATCTACCCTGAACTTAGGAGGTAAGGAATCCCTTTGTGACTAGCTGTGATGGAAATGGTTATGATCTTTAAGGGCTAGGTCCGCAGCACCATGAACCCTTAGGATGTCTTTGTGTTGCTTCACAGGTTACATCACGCATTTTTTGGACAACATTTAACATTTTCAAAGGCAAATCTTTGGATTCCATTGATAGCACCGCAGGCCTTTAGGCTCTCTTATACAGGTAACTTGCAAATTATGATTTGTTGGCACATGTTTAGATGGGGTATATTACCAATACATTTTATTACACAATATGTACAATACACACATTCAAATTGTTACAGGGCATTCATGGGCAAACATTATTCCCACTGTTCATTTTTGCTATTGTGAGCAGACTATTGTGAGCGGAAGGGCGACTTTGACCATTGGCTTGTCCATAATTTGAGTAAGGCAAAGGTGTTCTGTACCCTTAATACTTCTCATGATGCAGAGCAGGAGTATTGACAGTTTATGAGAAACATAATGGAGGAGCTGGGGGTTTTAATAACACACAACAGTCAAGAGATGTTGTTATGATTTACGATACTGAGATGAGCACTGGTCTTGGTGGTGCTGTCTGTAAATGCTGTCATGCCTTAGGAGCTTATTAACTAATGTTCTTTTTTTATGTGCATTTCTATCTCCCTCAACCCTTTTAACCCATGACACTTTCCTGATGGACACCATTCTGAATCCACTTATGGATACAACACATATTTTTAAATGGGAACCTATTTACATTCGGTAGCATATCACTATACCTTTTTCTGTTTATGTTTTTGATTCTGTCTTTGTATTGTTCTGCACTTTTATTGGCGTTTTTGAAGCCCTGTGGTTATGGATCGAAACACGGGTTGGCTTTTCAGGCTTCCTATTAAAAAGAACAACTATATTAACAACTTATGATTTATTGAAGAAGTTCTCCAACCATGTTTGTTGATGAGCGAATCCTTACAATGTTTATGTTATAGTATTTTGTTCAAACTCTGACTTAATAGGGGGCTAGCGCTCTGAAGGCACACCCTTGTGCGTATATACACTGCAACCTAGTCAACGCAAGATCAATAACCAAACACACAACAGAAATATACGAACTTCTACGCGAAGGAGGAACAGACATCCTATTCCTCACCGAAATCTGGCTAACTCACAATTACAAGGTAATAGTGCACAACTTTCTACCCAACAATTTCTAACTTAAACAACTCAACAGAGGAGGGAGAAGAGGAAGTGGTCTCATCATAGCATACAAAGGGCAGCTAAACATAACAACAGCATCACTGCTTAACATCCAAAACTGCAAATCACTCCTCCTGCATTTAGCTCTAGACCCACACACCAACCTAAGTTTCTACTGATCTACAGGCCACTGACTTACAACCCTATCAAAGACACTTTCTTGAACGCCATCACCAACTTCAACATCTGGTTCGAAGAAGAGAACATCAACTCCCCCAATCCTTTAACAATCAACCAGCAACAATGCATCTGCAACAACTGGCAAAAGGAGTGACACTTGCAGCAGGCCACAAACTGGATGCAATCTTCGGCAACAAAAACCTGGTAACAACTGCACCTCAAATGCAAATCCTCTGGAGCAACCACCTCATTGTACCATTCATGATCCAACCGTCAACAAGGATTCCTGATTGCCTTCCAAAAACGCTCCAATTCTGAAAAGAAACTAGAAATCCATTAACAGTGTGTACCTAAATGTGAGACTGGAAGCTACAAAACCATCAATCACCGTTTTAGACTCAGCCAACATAGAAGAAAGAACAGACACAATCCAAAAATGGATCACCAAAACACTAGATGTTATTGCACCAGAAAAAACATTCACCCCATCACTGAAGAAATCAATGGCAAGATGGTTCACACCCCACCTCAGAGCACTGAAAAAACTAACAGAAAACTGGAGCAAGAATGGAGGAAAAACTACGACCATTCCAAAACAAATGCATACCTAAGACAGATTAGACTACACAAAGCCGAAATACTCAAAGCAAAAAGGACATTGTACAATGAACGGATCACAAACTCCTGCAGATCCAATGTGTTGAAAAGGGAAAGACTGGTCACATACTAACTGTCACTGGCAGAGTAAATCTTTCCACCACGCCTCGACGGCAGGCGCTTCTTCGGATTTGCATGACATAGCTAGTCTACGCTTTGTCAAGATGTATACAAGGTTTTCAGTTTCATTATGTATTTCTTTCTCGTGGTGTGTGGGTAGAGCACAAGAAGGCAGGCTCCTGGAGACTGTACATCTAACGTAACTTCTTACTTACCCATTATATTTGCAATATCCTCCCAATATTGGCATACCTTAGGGCATGACTATAGCATGTGAAGCAACCCTGCATCCCCACACTTCAAGCAATACTGCTACTTTAAACCGAGAGATCTTGTTTGGCGTAAGATAGGTCTCAATGTGTAATATTTAACTGTATTAGCTGTAACTTCACATTCTTAGTAACTATTTTATGGTATCCTAAGACTCTACTCCATTCCGCATCAGTGCATACATTCCCCATGTCTGTCTCCCATTTCTGTCTAATTGTTAAAGTCCCCATCACACCCTTAGTAAGCAGTATGCCATACAGCCGTGGCACTGCATGTCCTCCATCAGCTATGTCAAACATTGGGCCTCATTACGGATCCGGCGGTAACTGTGCTGATGCTACCAGGCATTGCCCCCGGATATGTAAATATTTACTGGCGCCTGACTTCCAGGTGCCACCAGGAGATTACAACCCTGGCAGCCTGGAATATCAGGCGCGGATACAATGTAACCCTATGCATTCCTATCCCAGTGTACATAGTTCTGAAGAAGGTGGTTGCATTATTATTTGGTACATAAGTGTTTATAATGCATATTTGTCTGTTCTCCAGCATACCCTTTATTAGTAGCATCCTACTTTCTTTGTCTGTTTCAGTCTGTAGTATTTTGAAGGATACTGTCGGAGGGACCCAGGTCAAAACACTGCTTGAGTATGCTGAGTACGTTGAGCCAACTACGTGTCCCCTCCGTTTCCTAGCTAATGTGTTTTGTCTTTCCTCTGTGAGATGTGTCTCCTCTAACAGAGCTATATCTATTTTCTGTCTGTGTAGGTATGTTATAACTGTATTCCTCTTGACAAAATTATTCAACCCCCTCACATTTCATGTCATTAGTCTAATGTTGTTCGGCATAGCCAGTATAGTATGTGTTTTCCATTGTCCACATCCTGAAACAGGAGACCTCAATCACCCCCCGTAACTGGTTGTTTACGTGTTCGCTTTCGTGTTTTTGGTCACTATAATTCAACAAAGGTTGTAACTCCCGCTTAACTCCCCCCTTCCCTTTGTTCCCCCCTCCCAACTTCAAAACCTGAAACTGTCGTCCAGCTTTGACCAGCACGCTCAGGCACTCGCATCTAGCACCTCATCTCTCGGGTCCTTGTGGCGCGGGTGCACTGCGAGTGGGTGCTCTCTAATAGGGGTTGTGATGCCAGAGCCTTTTGTGCCCCAAAGTCTTCTCTGTAATGACCTGTGGTGCTTCCTGCTAGCGTGTGCTCTTTTTTTCAAAAGTTCCTTTAAGGAATAATCCCAACTTACTTTTAGCTCCATCCATCTGAAGTAAGTTTAGGTGGGTATTGTCCCATGCAGCCTCTCAATATCTCTGTGCTATCATTCTGACATCCTCCGTGCTGCCTGCCAGCTACGCCCATTTCCCTGATAGTCTGCCTGCCTGGCCAAAGACAAAGGGCTCCTCCCTAGGGCACTTCCCATTGCCTGTTTGCACCCATACGCCCTGGATACCCTGCAAAGTTGTTCTACAGCAAAAAGCAGGTAAGGTGGTAGGAATTGAGAATACGGACAATGATGTGCTTCTGAAATCCTCTCGCTAACTTATTACTTTAATTACTACTAATTTAGCAGATCGTTTTGAGAAGTGACACTGTATTGAACTTACCTGATTTTTTTAGAGTAACTACTGTTGAATCTAGGTGAATATTTAGAGTATAGCCGCTATTGAATCCAGGTGAAGATTTAGAGTACAGCCGTTGTTAAATCTAGATGAATATTTAGTGTATAGCCACTGTTGAATCTAGGTGAATATTTAGAGTATAGTGTAAGGGTGCAGAAGGAGGAGACTGACACACAGGTGGGATGGGGATTGTTATAACTTTTATTCTTCAAGAAAATAAAGAGAAAACCTAACTTTCTCTATCTCTAAACGGCTTTCCCTGCCTCACCCAAAACACTAAGGTTCTGTCAGAAGGTCCGTGTAAATCAATATTCCACTGTCATGTGTCAAAAACCCTATTTCTGCCCCTTACACTTGGAACTAAACTAGTGAAAAAGTGAACTTTCTCTGGTCCAGAAGAATGACTCCCTTCTTCTGACTGAGATTAAAAGTTAACTTCCAGGTGTTGGCTTCGTCTTAAGAGAATGGCTCCCTTCCCTGGTCAAAATTGTCCTTCAACACAAAAGACAAAGTTCCAGCACTATTCTTTGGTAAACACACTGCTTATTTTTTAACCCTTTGTATCAGAAAGTCTTTATAACTTTGGTTACCAGGAGAAAGACTCCCTTTTCTTGGCATCTTGATTTTACAGATCAACCCAACCAGGGGGAATGACTCCCTTCCCCTTGTCTTGATTACCAGGTGAATGACTCCCTTCTCCTGGTATCTTGGCTTCAGAGTTCATTACAACCAGTGGGAATGACTCCCTTCCCCTGGCCTCTCTTTAACTTTGGTTTCACAGTTCAGCTCTGTTAGTCTTTCAGTTTGAGGGACCCAGACCCAGGCTTCCCTGTCTCCAGGCTTGGGCAGACTTGGTTCACTCGCCTGCCAAGTAATGCCATGAGGAAGATGGTTTCTACTCCTCTTTTATTGGTGTGCAGGTCCCAGACCCGTATTTCTCTACTGCTTTGATTTGGCAGACCTGGTTCACTCTCCTGCCAGGTACTGCCATGAAGAAGATGACTTGAACTTGTTCTCTCTTGTGGGTGTGGGACCCAGACCCAAAGTTCTTTACTGCGTTGATTTGGCAGACCTGGTTTACTCGCTTGCCACATACTGCCACGAAGAAGATGATTGTAGGCATCTTCTTTTGTGGGTGCGGGTCCCAGGCCTGACCCTTTCTCCTTCTACTTTTGGCACTCTAAATGCCTTCTTCTTCCTGAGGTGCTTCCAACTCACCTCTTCTCTGTGGGTTAAGAGTCTTCCACGACTCTTTCGTGCCTCTGCTGGGCGGACTGTGTAGATATGCTTTTGCTGGCCCGCTAGGATCTTGGTCTATTGTCCATGCCGGACGACGCCTCTTCTCGCAGTTCCTCGAGGGATGGCTTGACAACATGGTAAGTCCTTCTTTTGTTTTTATCATACGCGTACATAGAAGACTAGAAAGTTCATTCAGTTGTTCACCATTACTCTAGCTTGTTCCACACCTCCTCCTCGTCCCAGAACTTGTTAAGTAGGTCTCACTAAGGTAGTCCCTCCTCTTCCTCATCTCAATATTATTAAGTGTTTGGACTAATGCACATACATGGAAGGGTGGGATATGGAGTGGGTTTTGTGGGATAGGATGGTGTGCAGGGTGCGGGTGGGGGGTTGGCACACCACGTTCTCCCGAGATGTTTTCCCTTGTCCCCAGAGGGGAAATCTCTCCCCATGAGATCTTCGGGCTATCACCCCAGGGGGGCTATTGAGTAGCAGCCTCACCACCCTGGCCTCAGGGGAAGGGGCTCCCCCTTGTGGAGAAGTGGCAAAATCTTGGGATTTGTTACATAAGCCACTGTTGAATCTAGGTGAATATTTAGAGTATAGCCATTGTTAAATCCAGGTGAATATTTAGAGTATAGCCACTTTTAAATTTAGGTTAATAGAGTATAGCCACTGTTGCAGCTAGGTGAATATTTAGAGCTCAAGCACTCTGGCACTAAGTAGGATAAGCGCTCTGAAGTCAGCCATTTTATTTTATTGTACCCAGGCACCCTGTGAATATTGTGGAAACTGCCACTGCTCTAAAAGTAGCTGCACTCTGAAGTCAGCCATTGCATTTACTACTGCTCTAAAAGTTGCTGCACTCTGAAGTTGGCCCTTTTGTTCAAACCAGGTGCCTTGTGACGTTGCCACTACTCTAAAGGTTGCTATACTCCGAAATCAGCAATTGCGTTTAGTACTGCTCTAAAAGTTACTGTGCTCTGAAGCTAGCCATTTTGTTTAATCCAGCTGCCTTATGAAGCTTGCCACTACTTAATATGTTGCTGTGCTCCGAAGATATCCACTGGGTTTACTACTACACTAAATGTTACTGTGCTCTGAAGTTAGCCATTCTATTCAATCAAGGTGCCTTGTGAAGTTTTCCACTACTCTAAAAGTTGCTACGCTCAGAAGTTAGCTATTGTGGTTCAATTGACTCTAGTGGTTCTGATACACCACTTTGCATTTCCTCCCACAGAGAAGTTCGGATATAAGGTTGTTTACATTTTGCAGCTACCACACATCTGGCCACCACAGGGAGGCTTTCACCACTCTGAACCCGACACAACTACGAATCCCCAGCAACCTGCACCTCCCAGGCCCCACAAGACAAACTGAAATACAACCAGCCCAAAGAGGTCTTCACCTCTGTGAAGTAGATAACTAAACAGGACCCCACAAAGGGGCCAACTATAAAGGACCCCACAAGTGAAGATCAAGCCACAGATCACCACAGATCACCACAGGGAGGCTTTTGCCACTTTGAACCTGTACAACTACAACTACAAAACTACGCGACCCCACAAGAGTAGACAACTATACAGGACCCCACAAGGGATGATCAATCCACAGGTCACCACAGGGAGACTTTCGCCACTGTAAACTCGATACAACTACAACTACAAAACTACAGGACCCCACAAGGGGAGTCAACTGTAGCAATCAAACCATAGGTAACCACACAGAGGCTTTCGACACTGTGGACCCTGACCCGATTCAACTTCAACTACAACTACAAAACTCCTGGACTCCACAAGGGGAGACAAGTACACAGGACCCCACAAGGAAGTTCAAGCTCCAGCCAAGCCCAGCTGAGCTTCTGACATCACAAACGCTTTTGGGTCACCATTAATATAAATAATACATTGCAAACAAAATGGCGATGCCTTTCCAAACATGCAGAACGCTGCATTCATTTTCGATTTCGCAGGTGAATGGAGTGAAATAGCTCAGTTTTTAAACATGAGTAGAAGATTGGGCATTGTGTTTTTGAATAATGAGGCACTTGGCAATGGTACTTTTGGCTACATACAAGCAGCTTCCTTAACATCTCACATAACTATGAAGTGCAGTAGCTCCATTTATTTACGTTTTGTTTGCTTGGGCAGTTTTGAGTTGCCTCATTCTCATTGGAATAGAGGTTTTGGCTATTGATATGAACCGTACTAGAGAGGCTGGAGTTGGAACTTATGTCTCTTTTTGACAACGCTAGTCAGATTGTTAATAAGGGATGGTCACTATTTATATTTCTTTGCAGAATTAAAGAACAGTCTGTTTGCCAGTTAAATACCGATAGATAACGATCCTTTATTGATCGCTATTGATCGGATCTATGTGATCACTGCGCCGCCCGCAACTGCGATGCTGAAAATGCCGACGGCAGTTACGGCACAGCGCAGTGATCATATGGATCACTGTGCCCCCTCCCACCCCCCAACACAAACACACTTACCTTTGGCACGGCATACTTCTGCGTGTGCCGCCCGCACTCTGCGATCCCTGCATTGTCAGCTCCTCCCACTAACGTGGGTTGGAGCTGACGCTACAGGGTGCTTTTAATTTCTTCATTTTTTTGAAAAATGTTTTAACGTGTCCCCCGCTTTCCAAAATGGTAAGCGGGAGACACCCCCCGCAACCCCCAAACCCCATTACAGCGCCCAGGAAGAGCGGGTGACACCCCCGCAACCCCCGCTCTGGTTGGGCACAGTAAATGTCACCCTCATTGTGTGTGCCTCCAAAGTCGCAGTAACTGTGCGGGCGCACAAATGAGGGCGACATTTTTGTACAATACCCTATTGATCTACCCTGAACTTAGGAGGTAAGGAATCCCTTTGTGACTAGCTGTGATGGAAATGGTTATGATCTTTAAGGGCTAGGTCCGCAGCACCATGAACCCTTAGGATGTCTTTGTGTTGCTTCACAGGTTACATCACGCATTTTTTGGACAACATTTAACATTTTCAAAGGCAAATCTTTGGATTCCATTGATAGCACCGCAGGCCTTTAGGCTCTCTTATACAGGTAACTTGCAAATTATGATTTGTTGGCACATGTTTAGATGGGGTATATTACCAATACATTTTATTACACAATATGTACAATACACACATTCAAATTGTTACAGGGCATTCATGGGCAAACATTATTCCCACTGTTCATTTTTGCTATTGTGAGCAGACTATTGTGAGCGGAAGGGCGACTTTGACCATTGGCTTGTCCATAATTTGAGTAAGGCAAAGGTGTTCTGTACCCTTAATACTTCTCATGATGCAGAGCAGGAGTATTGACAGTTTATGAGAAACATAATGGAGGAGCTGGGGGTTTTAATAACACACAACAGTCAAGAGATGTTGTTATGATTTACGATACTGAGATGAGCACTGGTCTTGGTGGTGCTGTCTGTAAATGCTGTCATGCCTTAGGAGCTTATTAACTAATGTTCTTTTTTTATGTGCATTTCTATCTCCCTCAACCCTTTTAACCCATGACACTTTCCTGATGGACACCATTCTGAATCCACTTATGGATACAACACATATTTTTAAATGGGAACCTATTTACATTCGGTAGCATATCACTATACCTTTTTCTGTTTATGTTTTTGATTCTGTCTTTGTATTGTTCTGCACTTTTATTGGCGTTTTTGAAGCCCTGTGGTTATGGATCGAAACACGGGTTGGCTTTTCAGGCTTCCTATTAAAAAGAACAACTATATTAACAACTTATGATTTATTGAAGAAGTTCTCCAACCATGTTTGTTGATGAGCGAATCCTTACAATGTTTATGTTATAGTATTTTGTTCAAACTCTGACTTAATAGGGGGCTAGCGCTCTGAAGGCACACCCTTGTGCGTATATACACTGCAACCTAGTCAACGCAAGATCAATAACCAAACACACAACAGAAATATACGAACTTCTACGCGAAGGAGGAACAGACATCCTATTCCTCACCGAAATCTGGCTAACTCACAATTACAAGGTAATAGTGCACAACTTTCTACCCAACAATTTCTAACTTAAACAACTCAACAGAGGAGGGAGAAGAGGAAGTGGTCTCATCATAGCATACAAAGGGCAGCTAAACATAACAACAGCATCACTGCTTAACATCCAAAACTGCAAATCACTCCTCCTGCATTTAGCTCTAGACCCACACACCAACCTAAGTTTCTACTGATCTACAGGCCACTGACTTACAACCCTATCAAAGACACTTTCTTGAACGCCATCACCAACTTCAACATCTGGTTCGAAGAAGAGAACATCAACTCCCCCAATCCTTTAACAATCAACCAGCAACAATGCATCTGCAACAACTGGCAAAAGGAGTGACACTTGCAGCAGGCCACAAACTGGATGCAATCTTCGGCAACAAAAACCTGGTAACAACTGCACCTCAAATGCAAATCCTCTGGAGCAACCACCTCATTGTACCATTCATGATCCAACCGTCAACAAGGATTCCTGATTGCCTTCCAAAAACGCTCCAATTCTGAAAAGAAACTAGAAATCCATTAACAGTGTGTACCTAAATGTGAGACTGGAAGCTACAAAACCATCAATCACCGTTTTAGACTCAGCCAACATAGAAGAAAGAACAGACACAATCCAAAAATGGATCACCAAAACACTAGATGTTATTGCACCAGAAAAAACATTCACCCCATCACTGAAGAAATCAATGGCAAGATGGTTCACACCCCACCTCAGAGCACTGAAAAAACTAACAGAAAACTGGAGCAAGAATGGAGGAAAAACTACGACCATTCCAAAACAAATGCATACCTAAGACAGATTAGACTACACAAAGCCGAAATACTCAAAGCAAAAAGGACATTGTACAATGAACGGATCACAAACTCCTGCAGATCCAATGTGTTGAAAAGGGAAAGACTGGTCACATACTAACTGTCACTGGCAGAGTAAATCTTTCCACCACGCCTCGACGGCAGGCGCTTCTTCGGATTTGCATGACATAGCTAGTCTACGCTTTGTCAAGATGTATACAAGGTTTTCAGTTTCATTATGTATTTCTTTCTCGTGGTGTGTGGGTAGAGCACAAGAAGGCAGGCTCCTGGAGACTGTACATCTAACGTAACTTCTTACTTACCCATTATATTTGCAATATCCTCCCAATATTGGCATACCTTAGGGCATGACTATAGCATGTGAAGCAACCCTGCATCCCCACACTTCAAGCAATACTGCTACTTTAAACCGAGAGATCTTGTTTGGCGTAAGATAGGTCTCAATGTGTAATATTTAACTGTATTAGCTGTAACTTCACATTCTTAGTAACTATTTTATGGTATCCTAAGACTCTACTCCATTCCGCATCAGTGCATACATTCCCCATGTCTGTCTCCCATTTCTGTCTAATTGTTAAAGTCCCCATCACACCCTTAGTAAGCAGTATGCCATACAGCCGTGGCACTGCATGTCCTCCATCAGCTATGTCAAACATTGGGCCTCATTACGGATCCGGCGGTAACTGTGCTGATGCTACCAGGCATTGCCCCCGGATATGTAAATATTTACTGGCGCCTGACTTCCAGGTGCCACCAGGAGATTACAACCCTGGCAGCCTGGAATATCAGGCGCGGATACAATGTAACCCTATGCATTCCTATCCCAGTGTACATAGTTCTGAAGAAGGTGGTTGCATTATTATTTGGTACATAAGTGTTTATAATGCATATTTGTCTGTTCTCCAGCATACCCTTTATTAGTAGCATCCTACTTTCTTTGTCTGTTTCAGTCTGTAGTATTTTGAAGGATACTGTCGGAGGGACCCAGGTCAAAACACTGCTTGAGTATGCTGAGTACGTTGAGCCAACTACGTGTCCCCTCCGTTTCCTAGCTAATGTGTTTTGTCTTTCCTCTGTGAGATGTGTCTCCTCTAACAGAGCTATATCTATTTTCTGTCTGTGTAGGTATGTTATAACTGTATTCCTCTTGACAAAATTATTCAACCCCCTCACATTTCATGTCATTAGTCTAATGTTGTTCGGCATAGCCAGTATAGTATGTGTTTTCCATTGTCCACATCCTGAAACAGGAGACCTCAATCACCCCCCGTAACTGGTTGTTTACGTGTTCGCTTTCGTGTTTTTGGTCACTATAATTCAACAAAGGTTGTAACTCCCGCTTAACTCCCCCCTTCCCTTTGTTCCCCCCTCCCAACTTCAAAACCTGAAACTGTCGTCCAGCTTTGACCAGCACGCTCAGGCACTCGCATCTAGCACCTCATCTCTCGGGTCCTTGTGGCGCGGGTGCACTGCGAGTGGGTGCTCTCTAATAGGGGTTGTGATGCCAGAGCCTTTTGTGCCCCAAAGTCTTCTCTGTAATGACCTGTGGTGCTTCCTGCTAGCGTGTGCTCTTTTTTTCAAAAGTTCCTTTAAGGAATAATCCCAACTTACTTTTAGCTCCATCCATCTGAAGTAAGTTTAGGTGGGTATTGTCCCATGCAGCCTCTCAATATCTCTGTGCTATCATTCTGACATCCTCCGTGCTGCCTGCCAGCTACGCCCATTTCCCTGATAGTCTGCCTGCCGGTCCCGCTCTGCTGCTTCATGCAGGGTGGTAGCTTAAGCCCTGGGATCGTGTCAGGGGGAGTGAGGGTGCATTCTAGCCCTGGGAGTCTGGTGTTTTCTTTCTTTTTTTAATTTGTATTTATTGAAGGTTTTCAAAGGTACATCAGGCACAATTTTGAAATTGGATCTGTTGATCCTTACATCATACAATAACATCAAACAAGTCAATCGATCAATGGAAGCACCATACACCGCTCCCTCTACTATCCAAATTAGGTACGGTACTTGCTCCAATTAACCTCCCTCTACCCATTATCTCCAATTACCACCCACCCTTGAGCACACAATGCAAACAGCATACACAGATAACTCAAAGAAGTTACAGGAAATGCTGGGAAACATCAGGCAAGATATAAGCAAAGGATCTGCAGGAGCCAGCCTACCCCTGCTCCCTGCTGTTGCGTTGCTAATCAGTCCCACCAAACAAAATTCAGTTAAATACAAGCGCTGCCGCTTGGGTCGAGCCGTGAGCGTTAGTGATCCACAAACTCACTTCCCGTAACCTGAGAATTCAAGGAAGGGCAGCCATTGCATGTCTATTTAGAATGGGGTTCGTGCAAATTGCTTTAGACTCTCCATGTCATACAGTTAATAGGCTTTACGAGCCCATTCCGATTTTGATGGCAAATGGCTCTGCTTCCAGTGAATCGGGAGGCACACTCTAGCTGCCAACAATAGATTTTGTTTGTGTTAATTGTGCATGTCTATCTCCCTGATCTTCAAGTCCAAACAGCAACAACAGGAGTGTCAGTACTCGCACACCACACATGACAGTAATTACAGGTCGCATCACAGTTCCTCCAGGAACCCACAACCACTCACCCAGGGTCACAGGCGCAAATATACTATTTTCCAGGGCCACCCATTGTTTCTCAGCATCTTCTATCAGGTAGTCAGTCGATCAGCACCCGAAATTGGGCTGCTCTGTTGTATTCATAAAAATGGGGTATCCCGCCTCCCCCTCCATCTTTGGGTAAAGTGAATGTGACAAACGCTATTCGCTGGCTCACAGGAATGCCAAAAAAGTCATGTTTGCATCCAGAAAGAAAGTGGGCAGTAGAACAATTGGTAGGGTCTGAAATACAAAAAGAAGCCTCCGCAGGACATTCATTCTGATTGCCATTAATCGGACCGCCCACGAGAGCAGAAGCTTTGACCAGGTGTGTAGATCTTTTTGGATTCGATTTCAGAGCTGGGGATAATTAGCGCCATATAGATCGTCAAATCTCTTGATGAGGATCACCTCCAAATATTGTATTGCCTCTGGTCTTAATTGAACACCGTGATTCCACAGGCATCTGTCTGCCTGGGAAGAATTCTCCACCAGGGAGAGGGTGACTGTCCAATTTAGGTTAATTTGAAGCCCAAGAGTTGGCCATAAGCTTTAATTAATGTAATGAGTGCCAGGATTGACTGTATATGTAATATACGCTATGATGTTGTCAGCATATAGGGCCAGTTTGTATTCTTTGCCTTCTATCGACAGGCCCCGAATCTGATCATTCTAGGGGATTGACTGCGCCAACAGCTCCAAGGTCAGCGTGAAAATTACCAGGGACATCCTTGCCGCGTGCCACGACTCAGGTGGAACTCCTCTGATTTTATCCCGGTGATGATGGCTTTAGCCCTGGCATTCTGATATAGTGCCCCCATGAGCCATCTCATCCCAAGATCCACCTTCTTCAAGACTGCCTCCATAAATGGGCACTCGACCCGATCAAAGGCTTTTTTGGCATCAATTGATATGATATGATATGGTATTTGTAACGCGCCTATACACATGTGTTTCAAGGCGCGACGAGGCAGGGAGGGGGGGACAAGGGGAGACAGACAACGATCTTACTAGGCCAGGTGTCATTCAGATCGCGCAAGTGCAGGGGTGGGGGAGGGGGAAAAGTGCAAGGGGAAGGGGAGGGGGGGAAGTGCAGTACAAGGTAAGTGGCGTAACGTAATAAATAAATAAATAGGGCCAGCTGGTGGCAAGTGTGAGGTAAGTGCAGAACAAGTGCTGGGGGAGGGGGGGGGCTGTAGGGATACAGAGACAGTCCCGCAGTGCAAAGGGGTTCCAGGGCATCAGTGCAAGTGGAGAGTGGCAGGGCCCAGGGCCGAGGCCGTTTAGAGTGGTCCAGTTGCAGGATCAGTGCAGTTTCAGTGAGGAATTAAATTAGCTGTTCAGCAGGGGAGAGGGAGAGAGAAAGCAGAAGCAAAGAGGAAGGTTTTGAGGTGCTTCCGGAACCGGAGATGGTTCTCCTCAAGTTTCAGGGAGGCAGGAAGGCTGTTCCAGAGGGAGGCCCCTGCTGCGGAGAGAGATCTACCCCCAGCTCGTTGCTTCGAGAAGCGGCTAACCCTGAGGGAATTGGAGGCGGATGAGCGAAGGGCTCGGGAAGGAAGATATTTGGGAAGAGAGAGTTGAAGATATTTAGGACCCAGGCCCCAGAAGGCCTTGTGGACAATGCAGAGGGTTTTGAACTTTATCCTCGCAGCCACTGGGAGCCAGTGTAGAGATTTCAGTCCTGGAGAGATACGGTCCCTGGGCTTGAGGCCAAGGACAAGTCTCGCAGTTCTGTTCTGAATGAGTTGCAGAGGGCGGAGAGTGGAGGCAGGCAGATTAAGATAGAGGCTGTTACAGTAGTCCAGCTTCGAGAGAACCAGGGCTCGGGAGACAGTGAGCTTCTGGGGGAAGGAGAGGAAGGGAAGAATACCTCTGAGGAGGTGCAGCTGGTAGTGTGACCTCTTGGCGACGTCAGAAATATGAGGAGAGAAGGAGAGTGTGGAGTCGAAGATGACCCCAAGGTTTTTTGCCTTGCAGGTAGGAGCAGGGAGGGGGCCAAGGGAGGCAGGCCAGAGAGCTACAGGGAAGGAGGGAGTGGGAGTACCGATGAGTAGGATCTCAGTCTTACTGGCATTAAGGCAGAGGTCATTGGCGGCACACCATTCTTGGATAGCAGACAGACAGTCAGAGATGAGGGAAGGAGAGGGGGAGGCTGAGGGTAGCCTGAAGATGAGTTGGGTATCGTCCGCATAGCACTGGAAATTAGGGCAGAGAGCGGCGATGCGGTGGGCAAGGAGTGCCAGATACTGGTTGAACAGCCAGGGAGAGAGATTAGATCCCTGGGGGACACCACAGGTGGAGAAAAAGATGTCGGAGAGGAAGGACCCCAGTTGGACCTGGGAGGGTCGATTTGAAAGGAAAGAGGTCAACCACGCCAGAGCCTGACCAGTGATACCCAGGTTTTCCCGGAGACGGTTGAGCAGGATGGCATGGTTGACAGTGTCAAAGGCAGAGGAGAGATCGAGCAGAATGGGAGCACACGGAGTGTTGGAATCGAGGTTCAAGAGCAGGTCTTCACGGATGTTCAGGAGAGCAGTTTCCGTGCTTCTGGCAGCTCTGAAGCCAGATTGATGGTCATGAAGACTACCAACAGATTCAGCATGGAGGTTAAGCTGGGAGATGGCCAGTTTCTCCAGGAGCTTGCCCAGGAAGGGAGTGATGGAGATAGGGCGATAGTTAGCCGGGCAGGAGGGGTCGGAAGAGGGTTTCTTGAGAAGAGGGTGCACAAGGGAGTGCTTGAGGGGGGAAGGGAAGACTCCAGAGGCGAAGGAGTGGTTGCAAAAGTCAGCCAGGGCAGGAGCCAGGGAGTCGATGTGGTCCTTGATAGTTTTGGAGGAACAGGGGTGAACCTTTGATAATAAAAGGGGGTCCGTAGCTCTTTTATCTAGCCCTGCAACAAGAGTTTTTCAGATGTTTTTAGCCCCCTGCCAACTTCTATTAAAGCCCACCTGATGATTAGGCACGAGTTTAGGAAGGACAGAATTAAGTCTAGCTGCAACGACACTGGCATAGACCTTGGTATCTACGTTTATCAAGGATATGGGGCGGTATGAACCACAACCAGACTATCCCTGTCCTTTTTTGGGAGAACTATCATTCTAGCCTGTGTAAATGAACTAGGGGCTGTCCTTCCCTCCAACATGTAATTGAAAAGCTTGGTCAGGAAGTTTGGAACTACTAAAGGGCTGTGCCTATTATAGAATGCGGGGGTAAATCCATATTGTCCCGGAGATTACCCTGATTTCATACTTGCCAACCCTACCGAATCAGGCGTTAGTCTACTGCTTTTTAAGAAGTCCTACTACCTGGATTTAGGTGTCAAAACCTACTGATTTATGACTCTGGGCCTGGCTGCCTGAGGCACACAGGTATGGATAGAACTTTCAAGCCCAATGTGACCCTCATGCTTGGGACTAATTTCCCATCCCTAAAAGCAAACAATGACATCCCAGTTGCTCATCGTGTGCTCCCCCCTGTATCCCCTAACCCACACCCCTTGCCAACTGGATCAGGGACAACCATCCGATTGGAACAGTGATGCTCTTTTGAAAAAGAAGGGCCATCCAAGAGAGACCCCTTCTCCATAACAAATGTCACCTTCAAACTTGGTGACGATCAACAATCGTGTAGAGTTCAGGTGGAGAACATAGATTCTGGGGAAGAAAAAAAGATACCGTTGTTCAGCGTAAGTTGGCTTCAGGCGTCGGCACAGCAGCATCTCCAGGGAAGAAACCCGGCGAGCGCCACACCCTGCAAAGGGGATGTGAGGGACTCTATCAATTCTCAGGTAGTGTTAAATCTACAAAATGTTCTTGAATTGGTGGAGCGCCCCCAGCGTGGGCGAGATATCTGTGGGCCCACGGTTGACTCTGATAACGGCTTGATGCCTCTTACTTCAGTGCTGCGGTCTCCAGCTGATAATTGCTCCAGGACAGCATCAACTTCATCCTTGTATACGATCCTGTAATCTTCTCCTCTGTGAGTGAATGACAGTAAGAAGGGAAACCCCCAGCGGTAGCGAATATCCCTCTCTTGGAGCGACTCTGTCAAGGGTTGGCAATCCTTTAATTTCTGAAGTGTCATCACCGGCAAATCCTGTTAGATACGGATGTGGGACCCTTTGAAAAAAGAATCTCACCCTTCTCTATAGCCTTTTGTATTATGTCAATTTTCTGTCTGAAATAGTGACACTTAACAAGTAGAGATTGCAGGGCTTTGGGGGGCCACCCCCAGTGGAACTGATCAAATGACATCTTGGGATCTGGGGTGTCTGCAAAGAGGCCCCCGATGAGGGTTTTGACCCAGTGTTGCAGGTTCCATCCGGCCCATTATGCAAATGTTAGATCTCCTTTCTCGGTTCTGCAGGTCGTCTATTTTCAGCACCAGATCTAGTTCTCTCTGTTCAAGATCCACTCTTATTTCCATTATGTTGGCGGACAGCTGGTTGTTTTCTAAGGATTCCACTTTGTCTTCCATCTTGTCCACTCTTCCTTTAAGTTTCCGAGATCGTCACTGCTGTGCCACTCTTAACTGACCTAATTTCCACCAAACTTCTAAACTTTAGGTTGAGAGACTGTTAAGGAGCACCAATTGTAGACTGTGTAAAGTAAGGAATGAGAGAGAAACACTCAAACATCTGGTCTTGTTCTTCACAGCAAATACTACACAGAGTACTAGGAT
This sequence comes from Ambystoma mexicanum, assembly GCF_040938575.1. Taxonomy (NCBI): domain Eukaryota; kingdom Metazoa; phylum Chordata; class Amphibia; order Caudata; family Ambystomatidae; genus Ambystoma; species Ambystoma mexicanum. Next base: position 1,191,075,343 of record NC_090934.1, read on the forward strand.
GC